>NC_026740.1:119254-414207 GCF_000210295.1 Trypanosoma brucei gambiense DAL972
AAAAAAAGCAAAGATGATGAGTTTGTAGTTGCTCGAAGGATTGTATGGTCCACAAGTGTATTTCAGATGCCCAAACCAGAATCCAAGGCAGAAGAGGAAGAGTATAATAATAATAATAATAATTAAAACGAAACAAAAGGAAAATGAACGGAAAGGGGGAAAAAACATACCTGGACGGCCGCTAACGAAGTTTTGAAAGGCACTGAACTGAATGTGCTAAACAAACAAACAAACAGTTTAGCAACAGCAATACATTCACACACTTAATAAATAAATTAATATATATACATATACATATATTATTGACTTACAAAGATACAGGGGGAAAAAAGAGGGGGGGAAATATAAAGGCAATTCATATGTTCGATGATCCAGACACATATACACACACAAACGCGAACAAAAAAAAAGAAAAATAGTCGCACGCTCAATAAATCGAAGGGAAGAGAAAAATACAGGGCGCGTGTAAAATGCCAAAGAAGCAGTCAAAAGGAATAAATAAATAAATTTAAAAAAAACACACAAACTACCGCTCAAATTCATACACCACTGATTTTTTTAAAAAAATTAAAAAAAACAAAAGTAACGACGATGAAACCCCGGAAGTGGGACGAAAGGAGGCATTTAAGGGGGATCACATCAGGTCAGTAGTGACTTTCCCATCAAACACATACAAACAAACAAACAAACACAAATAAACAAACAAAAAAAAGAGGGTGCGGAACGTTTAAAGGGGAGGACAAGTAATACAAAGATAATTTTAAGAAAATATGAACAAATAAGATACGAAAAAGAAACAAATGAAAGAAGAAATGAAAAAAAAACAGTGGCTAAACACTAACAAAAAGAAAGTAAGTAGAAATGAGTAAAGGAATCCCGTGAGGAAATCATGTTAAATAAACATGACTCCTTGCACGAAAAAGTAAAACAAGTCGAACTGCCACGAAAATAACAGTGGAAAAAAAAAGAAACCACAAAAAAAAACAACACGCCAGCAAAGAAAAAAAAAGGAGGATGTTCTTCTTACACTTTGTAATCGGTTTAATACACAGAAATAATAGCACAAATATTTAAAAAAAACAATATAAAAGTAAGAAGTAATGATAGAAAAGACATATCCAGTGGGACATAACCTTCGTGAGGTGATGCTTACCCTGAAGTTTACACCAATGGAGCGCAGCGGTGGTTACACGGCAAAAGTTTTCCCACAATTTGTTCGTACTATTTATTATTATTATTATTTTTTTTTTTTTTTTGAGGGAGAGGTAGGGGCCTTTCCGCCGCTTCTTTGCAACTCGGCTATCACTTCGATTGATATATACGTGTCAATGATTTAAGCCTTCCAATTTTTTTTTGTTTCTTCCCCCTTTTCTTTTCTTTTCTTTTCGCGTTCGTTCGTTCGTTCATTTGTTTCTTTTTTTTTATTTATTTATTTGTGCATGCGGGAGGGACTGGGAGAGGAGGAGGAGGGAAGGGATTTCATTTGGTATTATCTCTATTTTCCTAACCTTAAGTCTAACATACTCCCCCCTCCCCCCGTTACACATTCTGTTGTAACCAATCACGAACAATAACTTTGCCAACAACAAGCAGTAAGGCTCGATGTAATGCAGACGCCTGCTCCCTCACAGATGGATATCGCTGTTCTTCACTTTTGTGGCAATGCACATAAATTGGGCCGCTTCCAAATGTATAGGCGCCATCACTGCGGCATTTGCTCGTGTCCGCAGTGACGGGACTTCCTGGTGTTGAAGTTTCCTTATCACATGGTGTGTAATCAATTACAGCACAAATAGGCGTTGCTCCTCCAAATTGCTCAATTGTTTCCCACACGTAACGAATGCCATCCATCGACGTGCCGTGGGCCAACCAGTCGATTCCACGATTAAGACGCGAGACAACTCCCGAAGGGTTGAGTGTTGAATTCGCCGCGAAATATGATGGCTCGGATACCACACTTCCATTTCCTGTTGCAGGTGTGCCAAAGGGATCAAGTACAAAGCTACTTTCAGGAGTAATATCACTATATCGCGGAACGGGTCCAAGTTCCTCATCAGGAAGTATGACATACGCATCAGTACCAATTGTTTCCTGTTGTAAAACCTCACGGTTGAAACTCTGCTGTTGAGTAAGTCCAACAAGTCGAGTACGAACTCGCACATTACTTACAGTGCCTGCAAGCGTATCACCACCTTTACACTCTGGTATCAGAACTGGCACCTGCAATGTAACTCTGTGGTAACTCTTCCGAGGTGATTCCTCCAGGTTCATAATCCCTCGCCGGCGTTTCCAGCGGTGTGCTCCCGCTTCATCAAAACATAAGGTGGCCTCAAATGTACTTTGATCACTACTGTAAAGCGTAGAAATTGAGTCATTTGATGGACTGGGGTTGAGAGTTGCGCTATGACTTCGACCATCATGACACTCGTCTGTTGCATTGGGGACACCGGTACCTTCTCCGATAAGTCGCTCAAGTTCTTCAAAGACTGCCGACAACCCAACATAGTCACGCTTATCAAATAGAGATTTGCCACGCAGAGAAATAACATAAATCTTCCGCTCTCTGCCACTGCCGGGTAAAGTACATTTTATTGGATAAGACGGATGAGTTCTAGTGGGATCTGCGGCACTGCTGGATGGTTCTGTAAAGGCTTCTAAAAGTCTCCGCGCCTTCCAATGGCATTTTAAACACACACGCTGTAAAGCCGAGAGCCTCCCCATGAAAGTATTTATGAGACCCGCGAAAAGAGACGGGTTCCCACCACTTTGCGTTTCCTTTTCCTTTTCCTTTTCCTCCGGATTGTTGTCCACATGTGGATGATGTGGTTTTATTTCCTTCACTTGACAAACTTTATGCAACAGCTCGCGTGGAATGAAGGAGCCCGAGCAACAACCACAAAAGAGGCCCCCACAACATCGGCAGTGGTGCCGCCTGCTGAAGAAATCAAACGCTTGGGCACATTGTTGGCACTCTGCAGAAGTTTCGTCCGGTTTCCACCTGCAGTTCTTCTTTTGCATGCACACACACACAAAAAAAAAAACGACAACGCAAATGCAAATGCAAACTGCAAAATTTTTTTCTCTCGTCACTTTTATATATTTCCCTCCTTTGTCAGCGAATACGAGTCACCAACTCAGTGAGCGATGTCAGCAACAAATACGGCAACAAGTGAGTGAAAGAGAAAGGGATGGTGAGGTAAAAACTAAAATAAACTAAAAATAAAACAAGTTAAATAAATAAAATTAAGCGAGGATTTTGTCGCTTCCTTGGTGGAGAAAAACAAACAAAGGAACTCCACAAAAAAAATCACACTACCTCTTTTTCTTCCTTAACTTACGTTCCACTGTCGGCGTTTCTTTCTTTCTTTTTTTTTTTCTTTCTTCAATTGCACTCTATTTAATCTTTTTTCCACCCCTTTCCCGTGTGTTCAACTTGTGGTCAGCCGTTTACTTAACCCTTTAAAACATTTTAAAGACATGAAAAGAGTAAAGTCGGAGAAAAAAAGAGAGAGAGAGAAAGAGAGACGTTGATGCGAATGAAAGTGTCAGTTTTTATGTGTGCAACCACTGTTTCCTTCTATTTTTATGTTATCAAGAATGTTAGAAACACTAAATATGAATAAGGTTTGTAAAATAAGTAAAACATGACACAGAGAGATAACAAGTTATTGGAGTCCTCAGCTCACTGAAATGTCTACAATTTTCCTCTGCTTTTATCATTTATTCCATCAAGATGTCTACTTCATTTGTAATTCCTCTTATCCCTATGTGTCGAAACCAGCGGAATTTAAAATGAATGTTTATGTTTCTCATGCATAACTCAGACAATGTGATGTGAGGCAGGAACAGGCACAAAGGTACGGTACCGTCTGCAAGTGGTTAAACCCACAAAATACGTGAAGGAAAGAAATATAAATTTTTTATTTTTTATTGAAAGAGATAAATAACAAAAACGACAGCAACAACGGTGGCTCAGTTGTGGACCCCTACAAAAGGATACAGTAACGCGTCACCTCTCATATCCCCTAGTAATTGACACTGCAAATTATTAAACCATGTGTCAGGAAATGAAAGTCAATCCTCTTTTTTAAATTTCTTTTTTTTTCCCACCCGAAAAACACTCCAAAGGCGGAGGAATGTCATGAAATGTTTATTAAATAAACAATAAAAAGAAGCGAAACAACTGCCGCTCGCTCCCTCCGCAGTCTCGTAATCTCATCCCCTTCAAATACCCATTTGCACACATCGCTGTTCATTCACCGCGTGCGTAGAAACTATGGAATTGCCGTATAGCTTGTGATTCAACACACCGTTCACGTGTATGTTTGTTTGTTTACAAAAGGCAAAGGAGGAGAAAATGGCGCGGTCATCCATGAAAATGCCCCGACTTGAGTCCAAGAATAAACTGCTGACAGAGGAAAAGAACTAAATGCCCTAAACGCTTAACATATCTTTTATGTTCACTCCTTCGCTTGATCAACTAGCCTTCTTAAACTTGTGACCAATGAGCAACGCCCCGGACAAAGGGACGCCAGATGAAACGGTAAAAGGTAAGATAAATGAGCGGAAAAGATAAAAAGGGAATGATGAAATTGAAGTTTAAAGAAAATCATCAATGAAAATAAATACTTACCCACAAGGCAATACAAAGCCATGTGCCCCTTCACTATGTTATAACGGCGCGTATGTTCCTTTAACCGAGTCTTTAACACACAAACACACACATTATGACGGCTAAGTACTTCAATGCAGTCCTCTTTTTTTGGGGGGGGGGAATAAAAAGAAAAAAGGACTTAAGTTGTTATCTTCGGCGGCTCCGCATCTTATGGATTACGTTACGACCTATCATTTAGACGACACTCTCCGAAGCCGTTCCTCCAACGGTAGCCTTTCAAGTCTCTGTCGCTTGCGTGCGGCATGGATTACCTTATCTGTGCTGGTAAAGTTAGTGCGGCTATCTTTCTTTGCCTCATATAACGTCACACGCCGCGACACTCCCTCCTTTTCGCCTTCAGGACGTTGACGTCTGCGTCGTTGCTGCTTTCCACTACTCCGTACACCCTTAAGGTGTTTCTTTGCTTCGTTGACATCGTCCTCATTGTCCTCACCGCTATCATTATTACCACCACCATCGCTGCTGCCGCTTTCGTTCTCGCCAACATCCTCTGGAACAATAGAAAATAACTCCGATTCATATCGCTGCTTCCGTTCGCTTGCCTTTGCACGCCGCTCTTTTATCTGTTGCAGGAGCTTCGCGTATTCTGGGTTTGACGGATCTAACGCAAAAGGAGTTCCCCTACTTCCATTGAACGCCTTTTGGAATCGTGGATCAGCTTGAGCAGCAGCAAGCGCCTGATTCTTCAAAGTGGTTTTCCCATCAGTCATTGGACCACCGTTGGCACTGTCAGCATCGCCAACTAATTCATTGTCACCCGTTTCAGCAGCATTGGCATTGCGCTTAAATTTACTAATACGATCCTCCCAGCGTTTCTCAGTTTTGCGCCTCGAGTTCTCCTGCACATAGCGGCTGAACGCTCCAGGATCAACAACGGCCTTCAGCTCACGATACAAAGCATTTTCAATAAAGGCACCATGCATGACGGGGCGAACCTTTCCCCCTGCCAAATCATCTGCCGTCATGCCAAGGTTCTCCATTTCTTCCTTGGACACAAAAGTGTAATCGTCATAGACGGTTGTTATCTCCTTCTCCTCAAGTTCTTCAGTTAAAATCTCCAGAAATGAGGCCCACCGCGGTGCCACGCCAAGCTGCGGTATGAAATGTACCTGGACCCGAGGTGCATCACAGCAGATACAAATGACCCCACTATCACTGCACTCAAAAGGTTCCACAATGTTGTGTTGGCTGCGAAGGACACAAAAATCCGTAATATCCGCCGGTGCCTCAATGCTAGTGAAGTTGCTTCCATCCTTCTTGCTCCACACCTTTACCATACGCGTATCAGCGGAGAGCACGTGTGTCGCCTCTCCTGTTGCAGTGCTGCTACCTTGAAAGAAGTACGTTTTGACAATAGGCAATGAGTTCATGTGATCCTTTACAATTAGCGGCTTCTGCAGTCGGAGATCATACAAGAGCACCTGACCGGCTTCTGTCCCACAGCTAAACAGAAGGCCACGCTCATCATCTACGGCAATGTGGCGTAACTCACAACGTTCCTCAACACCTGATACGGCTCCGGTACCTGCAACTGTTAACCGCGCTGCACATGAAGCTGCACGGCTATCCCATGCCTCTACAACACCGTCCACACCGGCGCAAAGCACGAGGCCGTGGTTTTTAAATACCTCCACGTGATTCACACCATCGGCGCACTGAGTTTTGTAGCTCTCAACGAAGGAACCAGTTTCTAAACTGAGACGAAATAGTTCATGTGATGTACCACTCGACAACAACTCAGCTGTGTGGGGATTAAATGCCAAGCACCTCATCGTGTGTGGAACACGAACACGGTCAACGATAGCCGCAGAGTGGTGAATAGTAATTTGCCGCCCCTCTCCCCGCAGCGCAAACTTACGGAAATCAGGAGAGAGTGACACCCCACCAAGTATAGGCATGTCGGCGTTGAAACTATATTTCATGCTGAGTTGATTTACGTCAAAGCACTTTAATCGGGGCGGGTAGTCGCCAGCAGCGAATAGGTGCGTGCCATTTGCCGTTCGAAAGATTGTTCGCGCAAAGTGAGGAAATTCAAGGTCATGAATTAGTTCGACACGGTGCTCTCCCCCCGCGAGTCGCTTGTTTTTCCGTCGCTCCGCAATCCATTCCGGTAGAGACTTGCCGGCAGTGAGGTTGTAGGTTTTAACCTTGTTATGGAGCGATACCTGCATTTCAGCAACAAATATTTACTCAGTGCTGCCCAAGATGCAGGTAAATCCTTGCTTAAAACTTTCGACCTAACTCTTCAAAGTTCCTTCAGTCCCACGACCACAAGGGAAAACCGCAGCAGCAACAACACGACAGTCGCCGACAACACTATCAGATATGCTGCTATGCGAACAGTGGCGGTAAATACACAGTGGTTTTTAAGAACAAAAACAGAAAAAAAAAGACACAGATAAAAAAGGGAGAGAGAATGAGAGAGTTAGATTCCCACCAAGATATTAACTATGGTAACAACAACAACAATACATATATATATATATATGCACTAGGACCACAATTCACCCCATTACCCTATAGCCTACTCTCTTTTTTTTCTTTCGAATCCACACGATTAAGTTCTATAGGGAAACACACCTTGTGCTCATTGAGGCACCGTAACACAACGGACGCCCACACCAGTGCGCGACACATTCAAGAAAGAACGCATATGTATACATGTATATAACAGCGTTTCCACTCGCTCTTTCTCTCTCTCTCTGTCGCGCGTATATGTTGTAGCACTGTTAAAACAGAAGCCCGCAATGTGCGTTAGAACCACAGGGGAGTGGGAAGCATATCTTGACGGCACAAACATCCCTCGCAACGGTGTAGCAACAGAAGGTGACGGAGCAATCACATGCGTGGACAGAACAGGGCCTTCACTCCCTTCAACCCACCAATCTTCTCCGTAGCATTTTCTCGCATTCCCTACGAACATACAAACGAAGAGGAAGGGGCGTAAAAAAAAACAATGGAGAAAAACCAATAATATTCGTTTGGCCCGGTCACCAACAGTCTCTTTTTTTTTTCTTTGTTTGCTATTCGTTACGTCTGAAAACAATATTTCGCCTTTACGACAACTCGTTAAACAACAATTTGTGCCCTTAATTCAACACCACAGTGACATCGAGATATACCTCAAGTCACCTTATCGTTGGGGGTGCTCAAACATGAAAGCGCGTGCTGATTCGTCACAACAATAGCATTAGCCTAAAAATCTCAAACACGTTCTACATTATTTACCTCCCCTATTAATCTACTTAGTTCACGCACTCAGTGTCACCTTTCCCTTTACACCATTTAAGTACGTGCAACTAACGTACTATTATCATTTTCCCATTTGTTAAAACAAAAAAAAAGTCTCTTCCTTCGCTTCCACCAATTTTATTTCTTTCTATTCACAAACACAAAGAAATTAACCAAGGTCCAAATGCGTCACTGAAATTTAGTCAACATCATCGGGGACTGGAGCGTTTCCTTCGCCCTCTCCTGAAGGAGGTGCCGGAGGTGCCTGTTCCATTGCCCGCTTTACGTAATATGCGGAGAGAATGGGGTGCGCCACCTGCTCAATTTCTTTATTCTTGGCGTCATATTCCTCCTTTGTTGCATCACGATTCTCATCAAGCCAATTTACCACAGCATTCACAACGGTTTGGATCTTCTGCTGGTCTTCTTGACTAATGTTCTGCTGAACGTCGGGGTCGCTTAGCGTAGAGCGAAGCGAAAATGTGTAGTTCTCAACGGAATTGCGTGCTTCAATCTTTTCTGCGTTTGCTCGGTCCTCTTCCGCGAATTTTTCAGCCTCCGCAACCATTTTGTCAATCTGTTCGCGTGAGAGCCGACCCTTGTCATTCGATATGGTGATGGCTTGTGTTTTACCAGCCGTCTCTTCCACAGCGGTAACAACAAGAATGCCGTCAACGTTCACGTCGAAGCTCACGGTAATCCGCGGCTTGCCGCGGGGCGCAGGGGGAATGTCAGTGAGCGTAAATGTTCCTAAGCATTGGCATTGCGACACCAAGGGGCGCTCACCCTCGTAAACTTTGATTTCAACACTGCGTTGGTTGTCAGCGTTGGTGGAAAATGTTTGCGATTTTTGTGCGGGCACGCTGGTGTTGCGCGGAATGAGCACAGACATTACACCACCGGCAGTTTCAACACCCAGTGAAAGCGGAGTCACATCGACTAGGAGAAGGTCTTTCGTTTGCTTACTTTTGCCACCAGATACGATATGAGCTTGTACCGCGGCTCCATAAGCAACCGCCTCATCAGGGTTGATTGAACGGTTCGGCTCCTTGCCGTTGAAAAAGTTCTGCACCAACTGTTGCACGCGGGGAATGCGAGTTGATCCACCGACAAGAACCACATCGTCCACTGCCGATGCATCAACCTCGGCATCTTTCAGGACCTTCCTCACTGGCTCTAGGCAGCGCTCGAATTGGTCACGGCACATCTCCTCGAACCGAGCTCGCGTTATTTTGGAGAAAAAGTCAAACCCTTCATACAGTGCATCAATCTCAATGTTGGTGCTTGCTGAACTGGAAAGTGTTCGCTTCACCCGTTCGCATGCCGTACGCAAACGCCTCATCGCACGTGCGTTTCCACGCAAGTCCTTACCGGTGCGGGTTCTGAACTCAGTCGCGAAGTAATCCACAAGGCGGCTGTCAAAGTCTTCCCCACCAAGATGTGTGTCACCAGCAGTTGCCCTCACTTCAAATAAGCCACCGTCAATGTTTAGCAACGTCACGTCAAAAGTGCCACCTCCAAGATCAAAGATGAGCACCGTCTTCATTGCTCCTTCAGAACTTCTGTCCATGCCATACGCAATGGCTGCGGCTGTTGGTTCGTTAACGATGCGCAACACCTCAAGACCAGCAATTGATCCCGCGTCTTTTGTTGCTTGACGTTGCGAGTCGTTGAAATACGCAGGCACAGTCACGACGGCCTTTGATACCTTCTCGCCAAGGTAGGATTCCGCGATTTCCTTCATTTTCTGCAAAACCATCGCACTTATCTCTTCGGGGAAAAAGGTTCTCCTCTCACCTTGGTACTCTACCTCCACAACCGGTTTCCCTTCCTTCACAGTTACCTTAAAGGGCCAATGTTTCATGTCAGCTTGCAGGTCTGGGTCATCATATTTTCGGCCAATTATTCGCTTGGCATCAAACACCGTATTTGTTGGGTTCATGGCCACTTGATTCTTTGCGGCGTCGCCAACCAGTCGCTCAGTTTCACTGAAGGACACATAAGAAGGTGTTGTGCGGTTACCCTGATCGTTGGCGACAATTTCAACCTGATCATTTTTGAACACACCCACGCACGAGTAAGTTGTGCCAAGATCAATGCCGATCGCCGGAGCAGGCATACTTTCTTTTTCTTTGCTTATATTTTCCTAACAACACTCAAATAATAAAAAAAGAAAGAAGAAAAGAAGCGCATACACGTATATACAACACCTTCAGTTTCGCGCATCGTAATCGCCTTGGTTTCCCGCATGAGTTGTCGAAAGATTATCCTCGTATTAATTCCTTGTAGTCGCACTTTTTCTTGTTTATCTCCCCCTCCCAACTCTATGTTTATCTTTTGTTTTCACACTTATCCATGCCCTTGCAACGCCTAACCCGCTTCTTCACCGCGATAATTCAGCTCCACATTCTCAAACTAATACCCAACGGCAGAAAAAGCGGTATTGGTATGGGAAAAGAGGTAGTGTGAAATACACAAACGCTGTCGACCTCTTCGACATGGAGAGAAGCAAGGGTCCGGCTGAATCAAACGTGTTTACTAGCAAAAAAAAAGTATTACTTACACAGGAATATAAGGATGCCACAGCTTAATATGCGCTGCGATTAAGCCCGAAGTCATTTTGCATCGTGAAGGCGTCGCCTCATCCCTCATTCCTTCGGTCTCTATGTAAAATCGGTATGAAAAAAACTGCATATATATATATATATATATATATATATTATACTTATGTTTGAATGTATGGAATCTAAAGTGAAATGTTCACCGTACAAAGGGGGGCCTTCCGTCGTTGCTGAATGCTAAGTGTCACCCAATCCGATTTGAAGACACTCAACACCCCCACATGAGGCATGCCCCTAATAACGCTACCACTCATGTTACTGTCGCTGTCGCCAGATGACCCAAAGCCACCCGCTATTTTCCAAGCGTCTTTACCGCCTGCAACACGGGTTGACTGACCATCACATTTAATACTCTGCTGAAACGGATCCACACCCACGGCAGTCGAACGAGATTCACTTTTCTGAGCTACTTGTTGAAGCTCACCTCGCACTTTCCCCTGAGCTTCTTGCTTTGCCCTAACCAGTTGTTCCTTCGCATTTTGGAAAACCTTTACGATGCCGCCGCGTATCTCCCTAACAAGAGCGTCTTCTTGATGTGGTTCATCTATTAGAAGAATAATCTCTTTTGTTGGAAAGGCGTTTCCACATCCCACACCTCCCACAACTGCCTCTTCTGTTCCCTTTATTTGCACGAGAACGAAGTCGAGTAGTGTGTTTGGAGACTTCCGTGGGGGTATGTGGCACTTCTTTAACCCTGTGGCTTCGTTAGGCCGGTGAAGTTTCTTTCCTTCACTCCCGCTTTCCCCCAGTTGGAGTGCTGCAGTTCCTTCGTTACCAGTTTTCCAACACATTGCCCATTCCACAACACCTCCGCCGGTCTCGAGAACGTTCCGCATTGAGTGGGCCCTTGCGGTAACCGCTGGTGAAGCATCAGCTGCTACAATGACCAAAATAAAGTACTTATTTTCAAACAAGGGCTTCCCCGTGGCCTGCCGCTGTAGCCGCCTGTTGCGGCACTGCATGGCGAGCTGGCGAGTGCATCGTGGTGCATCCGGTGGGAGGAGCTCGGGGGTCCATTCGTGCATGGAGAGATCGTGGAGTGGCCCAAAACACTGACGGTTTTCACAATCTTCCAGAATCTTCGGGGTTACCACCCACAGCCCCGCAGCGATGGCTGCAAGGACACTTTCCCTCTGTGTTAGCTGGTGCGTTACCAAAATATCTGCCTCGCGAGTGCTGTGCACAAGTTGCACACGACTAATGACCTTTGTGGTCTCAGGTGCACAATGAAGATGCTGTTGTTGAGGGCATGCCGGGCCCATAATATCGGCAGCCTCATCCTGATCCCCATCACAGTTCCCGCGGGGGGCACGACTGTTCAGCTCGTCACAAAATGCGACGAAGCAATCCTTCCCCGGGACATCATGCGGAATATAAATGCGTGGAGCGTCGAAAATAATTTTTGAGTGTTGTTTCGACACAACACCAGCAGCCGCGGAGGGCAAAGCCAGTCGCTTATCAATAACAGCGTCACTGCTCCTACTTCCCTCGGGATCCCACAGCTGGGGCATCTCCTGAACTTCTCTGGAATACTTTCTACCAACGGAAGTCAGCGGGCCATGATCGACTACAGATCCACCATCACATGGTTTGTTGTGGCGGTTCTCGTCACCAGCTCTCAAGAGGTGACTATCAGCTGCCTTTCGTTCATTTTCTTCGTCGTCGCTAACGTCACCCAACAAAAGGGTGCGGCGAACGGGTGTGCACGCGTTCGCACTACTTGGGCTGTTATCCGCCATATTTTCCTCAAGTCTTGCTGGCGTGTTAGACTTCCCCCGTGATAAACCACATAGAAAGCCAATGGGGGGAAACGTCTCCTCATCTCCCACCAAAGCCGCTTTAACATGGGCAGAAGGCGATGCAAACCGGGGTGTGCTGGCACGTTGCTGCCCGGGGGTGCGCAATGTAGCCCGAGCTGGTGTAGCACCTGGCGTTGTAAAATCGAATTGGTAGTTGACAGCAAGTTGCGGTGACTGGAAAACCGGGCTGTGGCATGTTGCGCTACTGAATGGGAGTAGCGTCACGTCAGTTTCTCGTACTGGTGTAGCGGGTGGCGTCACGGCAGAGTAAACTAGGGGCCCACCAATGACGGTTTCACCTTCAACCGCCCTATTTTCCTTGTGTGGTTGCTGACGAGTGAGTGTCGTTGGTAAGGCAAAAGGTTTCTCATCAAGAAAAGTGCCCCATGCCACACTAGCCTCCAGCCATTCCAACCCGACTAATGAGACACGATCGGATGCAGCATACTGTACTAACCTTTGCGGTAGCAATTCCTGGTACACCTCACAAGGCCACGTGCTACCGCGGGAGAGTAGTGCATCCATACTTTTTCGCTCATCCACATCGCCCGTCCTAAAGCAGCAGCGAATGTCAGAAACTGCTGACGGGTCACCCCCCGCCACCTCGTCCACAACCTGGGGGATTTTAGAAAGAAAAATGGTTGCAACATCCACAAGCACAACATGCGTGACAGCTTCCAGCACCAACTTCTCCGCTCGGTGACCACATAGTTCGCTAACAGCAGCACCAAGGCAGTTCAAAAGTACCCGACGAAGCGCAGTCAGCGCCTCAAACCCCTGATCGTCAATAACGCATCCTTGTTGTCCTGATTTAGAGGGCATCAGACATAAAAAGTACACAGTCACACCGATGAGTGGAGCTTTTTCATTCCGGCGGCGGCCAAGCCACGGTGATGGTGCTAAGGGCATCCCTCCTTTGGTGGTGACATCACCACGGCGCAATAACTGCTGCCGTGCCAGTCGCTCCGCCTCTGTAGGTGTTGATCTATAAAAAAGAAAGCAACTTTTGGGTTGTAATAGGTGACGTGCCGCCAGCGAGCACAAAATGTAGTCTTGCGTGACGCTCGGAAGAAAGCGAAACGGGTGGCGAGCGGGGGCGGTATCTGCTTGCCGTTGGTTCCTTCCGAGCAGTAGCACATCGGAAGGTTTCTGATTTCCATGCGGCACGACATAAAAAACGTGATGAAATGGTCCCGCAGGTCTAGTACCATTTGAAGGGGTGTCAACGTTACCAGGTTTATCGGATCGGGCTAGCGTAGTTGTTTCGCCTGCTGCTCGAGAAACCTTCCTGTGTGAAAATGATCCCGCATCATGCGCACGGATCAGCTTCCTGTACGCTGATGTGAAGTAGTGAATCATCGATGTGATATTGTCCTCACGCGGTTCATTTTCCTTCACCCCAGTACATTCCTTTTCCCCTTCACCGGCACCGGCTCCTGTACGGGACAGCACCTTGACCCACTCGTTGAGGGATCTTTTTGTCCATTCACCTTTACCGTATTTGATCAGTGCGCGGACGATATTGAGATCAACGCGTGAAAAGTCGTTCTCAACGAAACAAAAGAAGGACTTCGTGAATACAGGACGGCACTCTTCGTCATCAGAAGAGCCCTTTAGCAGTACGTATAGCTCGTTGAATTTCTGCACCGCAAGACTTGCGTCCGCTTCGTAACGGTTCCTTGCATCATCAACTGACTTTGACGACGTTGTTACGGCTTTGTCGTGTTGGCGACCACCACTCTCAGCAGTTGTCGCTTGGTTATTTGTTGGGTTGTTTCTCGGTCGAGGTCGAAGAACGGCTCGATTCACCTTCCCTTGCTGAAGTTGCTGTTGTTGCCGATCAAAATCCATAAACGCTGCCATGTTCGTCAAGGGTTGAAGGCTGAACATACCAGTCGTCGGAAGTTTCTCCAAGGGAAGTGGAACCGGCTCAAATATTAAATCTTCCGCTTCATGAGCAGAAGAGGCACTCATCTGCGCTGCCACCTGACAACACTCTCGGAGCCAACCTACCGTTACAATGCGTTCTACCGGGATTCCATATGTCACACTCAGGTGGTCACGCAGCTGCGCAAGCAGCATGGCTTTCTGCTTTTGGTCCTCACTTGCGACCGCAGCCGTACGTGTTGCCTCTTTTATGTCTTCGTCCACCAGTTCGCTGCCTACCACGACCACATCTGTGAAGGGTGTGACAACGGGTGTGCGCAGAAAACGACAGCGTACGGCCATACGTGCACAATCCACTAACTGCGGCGGAGTACAACCTAATAGTGATATCTGCAGGAAAGGTCGACTATGTGTAAAGAATGTTTCACAAAAGTCAAATATGTCCTTGTCACCATTGCTCCGACTTGCCTCCAGAGAGGTAGAGCTAGTCATACAGTTTTGAAGTCGCACCTCACCGGTCATACCGCTGTTGGTTGGAATGGGATGAGGGTCAGCAACGGAAGAAAATGGATTCAGCGTTGCACCACTCGTTGAAAGGTGAAGCGGGGGCGGCGCATCCAGCACTGCGTTTTCATCCGCCATTGGAAAACCCGTTGCACAGCACTCACTTCCAGTGTGCGAAGTATTCCATGTTCCAAACAACTTCTGCGAAGTGCTCAAATGATGGCTACCCGCTGCTTGTCTTTCGGGGGACACTATTCTGATTGCACGCTGCGAATCATCACTAGACAAAGCACTATTGCATTCATCGCGGGCCCTCTTCCTGTACGGTTTGTTGTCGATATCCACCACTACATGTCCCGCGACGGATGTTGCTGCATTCCCTACGGAACCGGCAACCTGCGTATGCGGCACCACACCACCAACAACAGAGCTTGGTAGTGCACAAAGTTCGGCGATCGTCTCGAAGTCAGTACGAGATAAGCCAGCATCGCAACCGTTGGAGTTTCCACCCAAACAGGTGCTTTGCAGTGCAGCCAATGAAAGGAAACGCGTGTGCTCTACAACAGGGATATTGGTGGCCCACGCAAAACGAATTTTTTCTGGGAGAATCGGTCCGGCCGCAGCACCGTCACGCATTGCTGTTGAGGGACGACCGTGTTTCTGCTGTAATTGTTGGAACTGCTTCAACCAATCGGGGGAAACAAAAAGCATGGAAATACACGCCGAGAGTGTTCGACTAAAGGTTCCGCCATTACTTTCGATGATAGAAGTGAGAGCTCTTTCCTCGTCCACAGTCAACTGCGTTGCGCAGAAAACATAACCATGAAGAAGAGGCACACGACAGTCACTAATGGGAAGGCGGCCATGTGATTCCAACCACCGCAATGACACGACAGGTATCGACTGCTGCTCCGCTACAAGGCGTTTACGAGTAAGTCCTCGCCCAGCGACAAGAATGGTTGTCCGCTTTGTGATGCGCGTCTGCGTTTTTGCCCCAAGCGAAGAAGCGAGTTTCGTTACCTGGCGAAGTGACACTGCCCCACTCATCTCCCCGTTTGCGGGTGCTGCTGTTACAGTACTAAATGCATCGTCCTCGTCGACTTCATCGGAGAATCCAGAGAAACACACATAGTGACCAGAGAGAGCCATGTAAAATTGTCTATGGCCCTTCTCCGCTTTATGTTCTCCCCTGTCCTCCTTTTGATTTTGTTTTATTTTTTGGCAGGTGTCCTTTGGCCCTGAACAAGCACACGCGCGACTTTGCGAGAAAAAAAAGAAAGAAGGATTGCTGAAGCGATGCGGTTCCCCCATGTGCGAATAAAGTTATGTTACTCAACGTAAAAGATGATAGAGACGATCATATCACGCTGCAGTTGAAACTGTTCGCAGGTGGGTCATACTCATCAAATTTCATCAATAAACAAAAGCTGGGGGTTTTATTATTATTATGGAAAATTGAAAAGAAAACGTAAACAAATCGCGTGAAAGGAGGGCCTCTCGGATAACGGAACGTAGCACGCCTGGAAGAAAGGATTAGCCTCTCCTTGTCCACATGCATGGACATTTTTCTAATAAACGTGTATGATCACCCCCCCCCCTCGTTGCTGTTGGAGCTTATTGTTGGAAGGGATGGGAGGGGGGTCTCGCTCTTCCCATCAATCTATTCATACACCTCTATCAGTTTCTCGGTGGAATAAATATATCACCGTCGTCATCCTCGTCGTCACTACCGGTGAAATTGGTCACACTTACGTCTCGCCACATCTCAGGATCACTGATGCCTTCGTGAGAGGTGTTTGAAGTAAAGGCCGGCGGTGCATCATTCCCGGAAGCACGTCGATTGTTGTTGGTTCCATTAGCCACCGCCTCGTTGCTGTCTTCTTCACCAGTTTCTGAACTTGTCAGCTCAGCATCGTCGTTGATGTTTCCAACATTGCCATTATCAATAAAGATTCGATTATCCCGCCCTTGATCGTTGTAACGTTCCACATGTGCTCCAGAAGCCGAGAGTCTGACCGTTTCGGACGCTCCTAAGCCCCCGTGAGCGGCGAGCCCCAGTGTTTCACGGAACTCCCGGAGGCGCCTCATGTGTTGGTCTCTCTCCTCTTGTTTCATCAGTAATAGCTCCTTTTTTTCGGCCTCATCTCCTCCACGGGCCCACGCCGTTACAAGGCGCCGCTCACCGTCGAAAACTGGTCGGTCATCCAGATGAAACAATTTGCTGCAGCGCGCGAGTACGGTCTTTCGATACCGCGGAATGGTTCTCACGAGGGGATTACCAGACAGCTTCAAGGCCCTCAGACGATACACTCGCTCCAATACAAGAAGAACTGCCTCACCATCGGCAAGTTGGTTGTTGCTGAGGTCCAGTACCGAAAGGTTCTTGTAGCACAGTAGCTGAATTATGTCGTTCGCTGCGGTGAGATAATTACAAGCTAGATTTAGTGTACGGAGGGAACTACAGGGAGTGCGATACTCGTCAGGGACCTCACTAAGAGGTTTGCCATCTTCTAGCGGATCCAATGGTTTATGCGGACAGAAGGAGGCATATGCATCCAATCGTTTGCACCATGACTCCAAGTTCCCCTCCCTCCCGGGGTCATTAATTGCGTTTCCGACATCACAACCGTCACCGCTAACCTTTTCATTGATATGTATTCCTTCTTCTTGCGTTATTTCTGCACTGCCGGTGGCATCCTCGGTTATCTCGTCGGATTGCTGCTGCAACAACTTCCCCCCGATGGGAGAACTATTCAGTTCGCGCTGCATGCTCTTGGAGTTGGCCACAATAGCATTAGCCTTCGTGGTCAGCTCCTCCTCGTATTGCGCAGCCTTTTTATCGAAAGGCGCACAGGAGACTTCGACAGAGCGAATACAGTTGCTGGATAAGTTAACGGAGTCCAGAAACTGAAACGAACTTAAGTCTGGCATACGTCGCAATGCGTTGTTATGCAAATACAACTGGCGCAGCGTCGGGTAGAGAGATTGAAACACGTCCTTGGTGGCCCTTCCCGCGTTACATGACGACTTGATGGCAGTCGACTTAAAAGCAAGCGCCGCGGCGCCATCGGTTTTACTATTTATACCATATTCCGCCGACCTCACGCACCCTGCAGCACCCGAGGAATCCACCTGAGATCTTTCCAACCAGTCCGCACAGCAATCCAAGTGGGCACTTTTGGACATAACCTGTGTCGTGTCAGTAGCGCTCGCTTCCGTATACGCGTTCACCTCTTCTTCAGTTCCTGCACCCTGCCCCTCCGCCTGCACATTGCATGGTTGGCTATCTTTCCCGCAATGAATAACAGTGAAGGCATTGCCCTCCAACCAAAGCACCTTCACATCCGTGTAAGGATCAAAGGCACCCTCTTCAATACTATCAAATCCCTTATTGTGCAGGTAAAGCTTTTCGTTACATACTGGGTTGCGGTAAAATCCAGTCTTGACACAAATGCGCTTTATGACATCGGTTGTGATGGTTGTGGAGAGTGAATTTTCCATCATACTTCGGTTGCTCTTCCTACCGATGGCAAGGTTGTTAGGCTCCAACGGGAAGATGCACTCTTCCTATCACCCACTCCCCCTATATGTAGCGGCCGCTCCTTCACACTCGGTGAACGAAGAAAGCAGTGAATGGCTAAATAATAGTGATAATAGTCTTTCAAGTGGGTGCTAGTGATGCTATGGTAGTATCAGTACCTCAGTGTGTTAGCTTTTTTCTTTCTTTTTTTTAACCTTTTGGTATTGTGTGATCTAAATGTCTTCACGCTAGAGGGTTCTGCTCCCTCGTGTGTGTTTGGGCGGAGGAGCGAATCCAACGACGGTAACGCAACAGCGGCGGAGTAACGAGGCGATAGTCAAAATAAACAAAAGCAAAATACAACGAGTGAGCAAACTACGTACCGATGCACATCTGCGCAAGTGGTGGCATACAACGGAATTAAAAGGTAAAGTCAAACGTCAGCGAATGGCAGATGGCAAATGGGGAAAAGAAGAGTAGCTCCCCTCGCCCTAATGTATTCGAAAACAGAAGAAGAAAAAAGGGGAAAAGAACCTCCCCTGAGGAACTCTCCGGCAGCTAACACGCGAGTCGCTCATGTCACAACGCAGTAGACCCCATGCGGAAATGCGTTTGCACCAACAACTTGTGTGTGTGTGAGGAAACATACGTGAAGTGCTCGGATATATCCCCTCGACGGTTCACCTTTAAAAGAAATGTGTGATGTTTTTAACGATAGGATACTGATATGTGACGCGTCATGCACATGCATAGGTGATGTCCGGCCTCCAAAAATGAGTTGCTGTGCAGCTTTTGTCATGAATAAATACAAAAGAGACGCTCCCCCTAAACAAAAGATAAAACAAACGCCCCTCCCCCTGTCTTTCCCAATAGAATACTTAACCACCTTCACCTCGTTTCTGCTGTTGATAATAATCTCTGAGGGAATTCATTAGAGCGTCCATGGTTTGCTTATTAGCACCTTTGTACGACTGGCCGTAAGTTATGAATATTTCAGCCAGTGCCTGCAAGGCTTCAAGTCGCTGTCGCCGCTCCTCTTCGGGTACCTGATGATCCAGTAGAAGAGACGTTGCCACCCACCGAGCTGTGCTCTCCAATTCCTCAACGGAGGTGTACCAGGCCAAATCCACCATTGTAGCAGAATCCCTAAGAGTGTGTTGGCGGATGCGGCACAAGTGGCGCCATTTGTCAAGGCGTCGACGCATACGATGCGGCCCCGCCTCATTTAAATACAGAGTCATTCTTTCCCTTGGTCCAGACGCTTTGCTGTACAGCACCACACGCATGTACTCATGACCCACCGCATGCAGAACCTCGCGCGCAAGACCCGTGTTAAGTAACCGTTGCAAGCGTCCCTTGAGTTCCTGAAGCGCAGGCGCGCCCTTGCTGTCCTTCTCGCTCCGTAGAGGTTGCAAGTAAACGCTAAGCAACTCATCGCGACACCGTTCCAGCGTGCGCTGCCTGAAAATAGCAAGCTCTTCCTGTGTCCAGTCAAGTCCATCAATTACACGTTGCGAAAAGCTCCCTGTCTTAACGTCACCCACTATGGCATACAGAGCGTCACCACCAAATAGGGCCCGAACAGCACCACGCTTCTTCTTACCTATGTCCTCTACCCCACTTCTCCCACCCATATCATACTTACGGCGCTTCTCCGCGTTACCAAGAACACGGTATGCTTTGGTTAAAACATCAAACTGAGACGCTGCTGATTGGCTTGGATTCCTGTCAGGGTGAATTTCAAGAGCAAGACGATTGTAAGCCTCTTTGATTTGCTGCGGTGTTGCGTCCCGTGTAACACCTAGAATTGCATAGTAATCGTCACCTTCACTAGGGTGTGTACCTCCCTTTCGTTCATACCCTACATCTCGCTTGCCCCGGCGCTTGCGACGCGTTTCCCGCTTCATTGCCCGCTCGAACAGTTTTTCCGGTGGTGCCTGAAGTGAGAGAAGTGGATGGGAATTGCCAACAACACCAGAGGGGTACTCATATCTGCAGGAGAGTTCATTCCAGCAGCAACCTGGGCAAAACAGGTAAAATATGGGCGCCCTCAACGTGTGAACACCGCATAGCAGCATCTGTTGCACAGCCGCGTACCATGCAATGGCCATAAAAACAGCTCCCCAGAACAACCCAACACCTGGGGCAATGACTAAAGCCGCTGGTCTCAAGCCTCGCAACCGTATCGCCTCAAGGGATACGGAAAGCGCCAGTAACGGCGAAACGAGAAAAGAAAGCGTTATATTAAGGGCAGCCCCACCCACAGCCCTCACTATATTCCTCGTTGGGCGTGTTGAAAGGATCACACGCCCCTCATCACCTTCTTCCTCACAGCGTCGCTTCAGAAATGCAACTTCCTCCTCCGTTATTAGCGTGAAAACCCTGCGATCGCCTTCTGGTCGGACAAAGGAGGAAAGCCACCATCCTTTACCACTGGTGCGCCGTGCTTGGAGCGGGATGTGTTGCGTCACCGCGGTCAACTGCTGAAGAATGAGCCGCCTGGCTGTTAGTCCACTTGACATGTACCCTAAACCTTTCCATCACCAGAGTCAAAAAGCACAAGATAAACGTGTTAACCCTGACAACTTCCACTGCTCTAAAACAATAAATGAACAAACAAGGCAACAATGCGAAACGCAACACAGTGGAGTTATTAGAAAATGGGAACAATCGTTTATTAGTCCGAAACGATTCCTACAGCGCACAACGATTTCTTTCTTGGTGCTTTTAATGGTACTGCGGATAATTTCCATGCCTTCAGGTATGTAATATGGGTTCATTTTGAAAGAAAAAAAAGATAAACGCACGTGAGCGACACATGTGTATCTATAAATATATACATGTTGATCAAAGTGACGACATGACGATTGTATAAAACACAAATCTATATCTATGTAGTTGGTTTAAATGAAATCTCGCCTCAAACCCATGTAAACGCAGGTTTGTAGGTACAAGAGTTCACGTGCAATTTAAAACAATATGTTGCTTCTATTGCTACATTGTCATGTCTAATTATATCTAGAATACGTTTGACAAAGAGAGTTTTAAAGAAAAAAAAAAGAAAACTTTTTCTCTACAGAAACCGCAAAATCGTCCAAACGGTGGTGGTAGTGCACTTATGGTCCTGCGCATAAAACTTGTTCCTACTCCGAATAGAAAGAACTTGGTTGCGACTGCCCTCCACTAGCTGGACACGGAACCATTGTGAGAGAGATGCCCAACAGGTTGCACATCACGTACGCGAGGTCTTGGTGCAAACGTGGTAGCCGAAGTTGGTAAAATCTCGGCAATGCGGTTTGAACATCATCCGAGTGAGTGCAATACGTCCCAGATGACTCCTTGTCCGCTTTAGCCAGCGTCGACTCGGCGATCGTCATCGGACGATACCAAGGGAAACGGCCCAACGGCCCATTAATCTTCAGCAGCATCTCCTGGAGAGATACTTGAGCTAGATGGGCAGCCTGGGCTGCTCGGGCCTCCTCTCGCTTTCTTAACAGCTCGATTTCAAAGGCGCCCATTCTGTTATTTATCCACCGTTCAGTATCGCTACCTACCTCATTTTTAAACACATTAACTTGTGGTTTTCTGTAATTTTTACAACTATCCAAAATGAACACTCGATATCGTAGTCCCTCGATCTCCATTGGTTCAGGAAGGACACCGCTTAACTTCGACGCCTCGACGCTCATTAAAAAGGCTACTGCAATATCACCGTAGTCAACTGCTCTCTCTTTCAGGGAATTAAGAGCGGAGCCGTTCAACCTGGGGGACGAGGCCGCAGCAGTGTACGAAGGTTCCGGCCCGCGTGTCGGCTGCTTATCAGACCTGGGGTGAAATCCTACGAATGACTTGCCAGCCGCCGCACTTGTAATGGTTTGCATGCTGACTCTCTCTGGTGCATCGCCTACACTCTCATTCAGTAAGGGCAGCACGTGTACCACCTCTCGCTTGCCAAACCGCTCCACACATGACTTTTCGGCGAGAACGGAGCGGACGATAACGCTCCGCTCCTCACGGAAGTTAACCTCTTGCATACCCTTCCCTCTCTTACCCCCTGGGGAAAAGCGTGTGGTGGCAAATACAAGTTCCAAGCAATTCTCCTTTTCAACAACGGTACTACTATCTGAAAGCGGGGTGATTCGCTGGAGCGTCGGGAACCCGCCGAGTGTACGAATGTACAGCAGTGCAACATAAAGAATACGTGCGGCGTAAGAAAGTTCTACGCAGCTTCCCTGGTCAAGTATCGTCTGTTTATCCAATGTAGCTGCCGAATCACCACCGGATGCCAGCCACCACTTCTTCAAACTACCTTCAGGTCCTCGCTGGGAACCCATCGCAAATAACATGCTATTCAAGTTCCTACTAACCAATAAACCTTGTGGATCCCTCAGAATGGCAGAGCAAGCAACGAGAGAGTTAGGTTGTTCCCCCACCGCGCCCGTAGACCCCGCTTTGTCGCTCAAATTCCTTAAAAACCCGACGTGCCCACGGCTGGAAGAGCAGCTCCACAACCTGTAAAAAACGTTTTGGTAGTCATCGAATGTCTCCGTGTACGTCATCCGGTTGTTGGCAAGTGTGACGGCGAGCTCCCCCCGCTCCCCTGGCTTCTCCTCGGTATCACCAAACTCCTGCAATGGCTGCTTCCACGAACTTAAGTTTGCCTTTTCGGCCGGAGTGCCATCCTCCACATGCCACACGTCGTTGTGTCTACTCTTTTCCTTCAACCGGGTTATTTTAGAGGGGTGAATTGAGCCTCCAGGGAAAACAACATTTGCGGGCGGCTCTCCTGAGGTACCCCAGAAGTGATGAAACAACGCATCACCTGCTTCGTTGCTCAAACCGGTAGTTACGTCGTTCACGGGTTTACTGCTGTTGTTGGGGAAACCATCCCACCTCGGGAAGGTGAGGTCGGGGGAAGAGTAGAAACCATGATGCTGCGACGGTGCCTGTGAACTTGTTTCATCAAGTGTGGGTGCGTCTTTGAGGTACAACTCTCGTGCGACACGTCGTGGGAGAGGAGACATGGTTGAGGTATGTGCTTGTTTTTTTGCCTCGGGGCTACCTTCTAGTGGTGGAGCACCCCAACATTCATTCTCATTTACTGTTATACTCTCAATGAAACTCTTCCTGTTCGCCGGAGTGGCCGTGGTATAATCCCTCAGTGTCGATACAGCTGTTGCTCGTGCCTGGTGCTTGCGCGCCCTGCGGCTTGCAGCACGCGACACTACTACTTCGTTTTGCTTCTCTTTTGCAGATTCCTGCTTCCTAGTCGCCTTTGAACCTTGGCGGCCTTGATGGAGGCGCTTTCGCTCCTGGGCAGCTTTTGGTCGTGCGGCGCTGCGGCCACGGTCGGTTTTCTTCCCCATTTTGTTACTCGCAGAACGCGGACGCGCTTCACTCGCACGAGTGGGGATGCGTAAATTTCGATCCCCTCGAAGAGGAGCTGCCAAGGCAGCAGTGGGCGACCTCTTTTCCTCCGACGCCACGGCTGTCGGTGACGAGGCACACTCATCGGTGTTAGCATACTTTCTTAGCGTATCAGCCACACTTAAAAGTTCCTCTGACGCATAACTTGCGCTGCCCCTCGTATCGGCAGCGTCGTTGCGGGAGGGGACGGCGTCGGGTTCCAAAAATAGCTTAATGGACGTAGCGAGACGCACATTTAGACCTTCGCCAGCCCCCCCAAACATGATGAAGCAAGCTTGACCAGGGGTCAATGAAAGAACACCTAATTCACTTGCAAGTGGTCGCGCTTTCCTATTTCGGTCGCTGTACTCTACGCAGCGAATTAGTTCCTTCTTCAAACTAAGGGATAGGAGTTAAAAAAAATCATATATGTGGGTAAAAGAACGAGACACGACAACAGAGCGAATGAACACCATTTTTCTACCACTACACACATTTTTCACTTTTTTCTTTGTTTTATAAATCATGCAATATGCATTGCATACAAAACAAGATCGGGCGATCGTGAGGGCAATGGGACAAGTCCACACAGGCAACTAAGAGAAAATCACAAACGGGAATGAAGGGACGAAAAGAAGAAAAGTGAAATCCTTGCAGACACATATTATCCTCGTCCGCTTCTGCCCTTACTCTCCTTTTACCCATTACAAACTTAATCCGCATTGCATTCCCGGCTCCCCTCTTATCTACATAATGAACCCCGCCACGATCCCCAAACATAGGAGAAAGGGGTTGGGGAAAAGTACAAGTAGCTTTTTCTAAGTACATTCATCTCATTCAATTTATCGCCATTCACATGTCTTTTTCACCGCTTGACCTGTCGGACACCTCGCAGTGAACCTCTAGAAGTTTAAAAATGAAAAATGAAAGGGAAAATGGCGGTGAGCTAACCAAATCGATACTCGAACACAACATGGCCTTTGAACAGAAGCGGCTTTAGTTGTCTTCACTCTCAAGGGGAGTGCTTCCACGCACGTGGACATGAAACCCCTTCAGAAGAAACCTCCTCTCCTCTGAAGGTCCTGAAAGTGGAGGTTGAGTGTCATCCTTTTCCATGTAAATGACGTTATCGCACATTGTGCCACAACTGACGTCGCCCTCTAAACGAACAGTGCCCTCCAAAGCATTCTTCTGAAGGGAAGGATGTTGCGCAGGAATGGGCGGCGGCCTTGGCACGTCAGCGTCCTCCTCTTCCTCACCTTCTTCTTCCACTTCTTCGTTCTCATTTTCTTCAGCTTCCCGCTGTGCACGCTCGCAGGCCACTCTCTCAACAGCTTCTGCATCAGGTGGTATAGGTGGCACACGACCTTTTACAAGGATGCACTCCCTCCCACACCATCTAATCGCACAGCACTTAACTTTAGCAGCGCCACACTCTCCAGTGAAGAGTATGCCCACAGTACTATGGCTTTCCAGCCGCAGGAACTTCAATTCGGTGCCCGCGCAACCGTCGACAAGCATAACCCCAATATCTGTGTGGGCAATAAAGCAGTCACGCACGGAAACATCCGCATCGTCCAGATACAGTGCTACGTTGCACATAGCCTTTGTAGGTATCTTGGGTTGGGATACGACCTTCTTCCACCGATTCTTCAGGCGAAATAAGGGGCTTTGTTGTGCATGACGCGCAGCACGAAACTGGTCGGCGGTATACGTGGTTGGCGTTCCCTCAACAGGACCCAAAATCATGGAGGTGTGGATCTGCAGTGAGCACCGTGGATACGCGTAAAGCGCCTGCTTCGCACTGCCGTAAATAATGCAGAACTCTATCAGCACCTCGCTAAGAGGGTGGGCCACTACTGTTGGCAGCACTGGAGGTTCCGTAGATGGTTGACACGTAGTCGTTTCCACGGCCTCGGTCGTCGCTAAGGGATCTTTCCTCTGTAATGCATAATCGCCGAAGACACAGTGGCGGAATGTGGATCTGGTGAGTGGATTAAGCTCGATACCCCCAAAGAAGCATAAACCTTGCATTTCCAGATGATTATCCTTTGCTTTGTGAACCATCTCAGCCTCCTCTGTGGACCCCTCTGGAGCATCGTCGGCATTTTCCTCCTCTTCATCCCCATCAGCCACTCTATCCTGCTCATCATCATAGTGTTTAATGCCCTGCAATCCCTCAGGAATTTCCGCGTCTTCATCGACAGAAACAAACGGCCGACTGTGACGCACTATCAGCCGCCCTTCAATCACTGGAAACAGTTGGGGATCTGGTGCTGTAGGGGTTACAGTTGCGGTAGCAGGTGCTTCACCACCGTAGGGCGCGTACCATGGGCCCAATCGGCGCTCGTCCCTTGGAATATGGATCTTCTTGCGATAACCAGCCTTCCGCCCCAGTGCCACCGGGACGCTCATAATCCGTAAGCCATCCAGTCGAGACTCCTCAATGACCACCTCTTTCTCAAGATAGGCGCCAGGGTACACGATCACAAGGTCCTCACGGTATGTCACCGCGTCCAACGCTTCCTGCAGCTTCTGCATGCTACTAAAACCACCCACGTAAAATGTACTTGGTCCATCTTCCAGCTGGGAGAGATCGTTTGATTCCTCCCACTCCTCTTCTTCTTCCTCTTCTTCTTCCTCTTCCTCCTCTTCTTCTTCCTCTTCTTCTTCACGTGCTTCAAGCTCGCTTTTCTTCGGAGGCATAGATATTGCTTAGACCTCTGTTTGTCTTATGAAATCCTGTGTGTCAGAAAATAGCAGACAGAGAAGAGGAGTAATGGAATGCCGCCATGGAGAACGCAGGACATAGCGGGAAAACAGGGTAACGTTAGTGACTGTAAAAGTGGGCAACTTTCGGTAATGTCAGGAGTTCGGTTTCTCCTCTTTTCTTCCCCAGATTCATCATCTACTTTTCAGATTGTAACAACGAATAGTTCGTGAGGAAATGGGCAACAAACAACCCATAGGTCACGCACAAAGGAATAAAGTGAGCAGCGCTGTCACGTAAAAACATGTGAAACGAGATGGTGATGTAACTCCAGGGGTGTGAAAGAAAATGAAAGACAAGCGTGACCACAACAGCAGGATCAACATGGAATAGACAGAACTTTGGGGAAGTACATTCTTCTAAATATTTTTCTCACCCAACTGGAGTTGCATAACGGCTGAAGTCCGTGTTTCCACAGGTTGATAACACCTTCTATTTCCATCATCCCGACACATATATACATTCCCAACACTAGTGCTTACATGCAGCCACTGGCTATTAACAGACCACTCACGGGCTCATTTCATCCTGTTTTGCTCGTAAACAAACAAAAGGTGAAAAAAAAACAATGCCCCGGAATGCAAGTTAGAAAAAGGGAAGGTGCCCCGGTACAAACTCACTTGAGATGATATGAGTTACTTTCCTAACTCTCCACACCTCTACGACAATTTAGTGTGTTGAGGTACGCAGTCGTCCATTGAGACACGGGCCTACGCACTTTTGGATTGGTGAAATAAGACACACCACGTCAAAAAAAAAAAAAATGTCGTGGAGTAACCACGAGTCTGCAGAGCCGTCACGAGCTCAGTTGCAGCGCAAACCCCCGTAACGAGCGCCGTATGCCTGCGTCAATTTAGTACGGGGTTGCCATCGTTCCGGGGACACAGGCACTAAGCACTAAATAACAAAGTTTTAACTATAAGACAACCCCTTTCTTCTTGTGCGAAATTTGTTCTATCAAGTGACACCGTCCACACGGTGAACTGCACCAAATAGTGCAACGCACAAGAGCGACAAATCACCTGGCGAGCCCTATAATCTCGGTTTCTTCTTTGGATGCAATGCTTCCTCGTGAACTTTTGTAAAATCGTCAGGTTTCCCCGGCTTACCCGTTTCAAAGGGGGCACGGCAGTCAGTATCACCAGCGCCACATCGCTTGCGGCAGTGGTCCAACTTTTGGGCATAATGCGCAATTCTTCCGTGCTGTCGCGCCTTTTCACGCGTGGCATCCGCAAGTTCCCTAGTCAGTGACTCCACAGAGTTGTATGTCTCGAGTGCAACAGTTCGAAGTTTCTGCAGCCGCTCAACCCCCACCGTCCCATTCTGCGTTAGTGCATTGTACCGATTCTGGGCTCTTCCCAGGGAATCTTGTAATTTAATGCACTGATCCTCCAACTGCTGCTGACTGTTTGCAAGGTTGAGTTCGCGACTATTGAGATTTCTACACCGCTTCATCAAATCCTTTACTTCGCGCTTTAATCTATCCACATAAGCTTCAGTCGGTGGGCACTGCCTTTGGCCAGTAATGCACACCTCATCGTCTACATCATGCGCAACATCAGTCTCACTACTACCAGCATTATTCATGTCGACAACGACTTCTCCTTGCTGTTGCCCAGCTCTTCGCCTACACTGTGGGTGGAAGCACAGAATATCAGATTTCCTCTTCAAGGGATGACGGCAGATGGGGCACTGTGCACCAGTCTTGTACTCGTACAGCTGCATTGCGCACGTAAAGTGAAGTAAGTGCCCACATGGAAGCACTGCGATTCCCTCCAGGGCTCCTGACGTCTCGGATGAACTCGCTGCCAACCTTGCTCTACCAGCACCCAAACGGTACAAACTTACTGCCGCCACAAAGGCGTCTGGCATGTTGCCGACCCACCCAAACGCGCCGTTTGGCCAAACTCGCATGGGAAAGTTGACTTCATCACCTACTTGGTTCAGATCACCACTTGCACCCACGTCCGTTGACGATGGCGTTGCTGCGGGTGCGTTACTCAACAGCGACTCAATGCAAATGGGGCACTCTGCACCACGCAAAAACTCAAACTGAGGCATTAGCATATTTGGCAGTGCTGGCACGTACGCAACTCCTCTTCCCCCACCTTCACCCGAGCCAGATGGAAAAGAATACGTGATGCGTTACTTATGTGTATAAGTCCTGCCACAAAGTATCGATAATATTCCCTTCCGCCTCCACACTTGGCACTAGCCTTCCTGGTGTTAAGAGAATCAGGGAAAGAAATAAATCGCAAGGTGCACCATGTTGATGCAGGGGAAAGTGAAGAAATGGAGAAGCAGCATCCGACGTGAAATTTTTAAAAGTGCAAAGTTGTGTCGAAACTCATTATGATGTTTCCGCGTAGACCCTGTTTTTAATCAATTGGCAGTTCGTGAAAAGAGTTTTGTCAATAAAAATTATAAGCGGTAGAGAAAGAATAAGGTAACCTTCTGCCCAACAAAACGTAAGGGGAAATGCGACGCAGCAGAAGCTCGCCAAAACGTTACGACGACATTACATTTACTCTACAACCCAAGGTGGCGGAGGTGCAAGAAAAATAACAACTGGTCCCTGCCGCTGCACAAAACCCACATCCATACGCACTGCGTCTTCATAGCAGCACTCCAAACTGGGCGGTGGGCCCTCACCGTACCCCAAAATTTGACCTTCGGTGATGCTTTCGGAGTCGACCACATCCGAGCAGGCAAGTAAAGATTTATGCTCCATTTCGTACCGCCAGGCGTGCAAGGCAACGCGGGACCCATTGGAACCATCAAAAGAAGCCACAGGAAGTTTCCCACCACACTCCCAGCACAACTCGTCGGAAGCATAAAATCTGTCACGAAAAGATTTTGGCAGCTCGTCTACGCAAAAGTAAAAAGTTTGCCTATCATGCCCTCGCTCATTTGTATTGTATGTCACATCCCCAACAATGGGATGTCCCCAATCACTAAGGTGGATACGAATCTGATGCATGCGACCAGAGAATGGCACGCAGTGGACAAGACTTTCGGTGTTCGTTCCTGCATCTTTATGGTGGGAGTGATCACTCTGATAGTGCCGTAGCGGCTGACACAGCGTCATAGCATCCTGACAAAACATTTCCTTGATAGGGGTCCCATACGATTCATTCAAATCTTCATATATCGTTTCATTTTCACTGAACCTGTACTGCCGCAACGGAGAGGTGAAAAGAACCGGTACACCAACTGAATTCACAAAAGTCTTTACGTTCATCCCATCAGTTGCATCTCTGCGCCCTTCATGAGAGTTTTTGGTAACAATTAACAAGCCACCGTTAATGGGGCATGTGGTATCTTTCTCATTGCTGTCAGCTAGCGCGCCTTCCTTATTTTTATCCCCAGGACAATTTTCAAATCGTATCTTCATAGAATTTTCCGGGAAACAGCCACGAACCCGCGCCAAGTACCGTTTCCTGACTGTGGCGCCGGACATGTGCAACTTATCAAAAGTAATCGTCCCCTCGTCGCTCTCAAAGCGGGATCGCCGTGGCAGAATCTCCTCCATCTGCCGCGTCTTACTCATAAGCGCTTCTCCAACGCGCCGCGCTGCTACCTTCGAGATTCCCAAGAGAAGCACACCAGATGTTACTTTATCCAACCTATGGCAGGGCCGCGGGAGCCGCTCAATAGGAACCGTGTCTTCTTCCATTGAATCCGTGAGATAATACGCCAGCAGCTCATCCCGCTCCCTCCCAGTAAGGTGAATAGTAGAAACCAACGATTGCAGGAGTGGATCCTTCTCTACAAGCCATGCATGCAGACGTCTTGGCGCAAGGACGTATTCCAGCATAGCTGTGCAGGAATTCATGAAATACCTGCCACTTGCATGAGTCGGCAAACCGGCAGGTTTGTGCACAACCAGAATTCCATATTCACAAATACGCACCGCCGCTAGAACTATGGGCTCGACGCCCGTGGCGCCCATACGCACGGGGATTTCATGTCGGTGGACCGAATGAAGAACAACGTCCCCATGCTGAAGTGGTCCGTTCGCATTAGATGAATCCTCAGCACTGGCATCTGCTCCACTCGGCTCGCCCGCAGTGTGAGATCGTTTCATGTGATTCCGTCGGACATTGCACCTCGATCGCGAGATTTTCTGCAAGCGTCCCTTTTCCACGCAAGCCTCGTAGTAACTGCGGGAGTGATGAACATGCTCCTCGGAGTAAACATCCACCAGCTCACGGCCCACCCAACGACCCTTTACGAAAACGCGAAACGTAAAAAAATACGGGACGACAAAGCGCCGCGTAGGTTGTTCGCGCTCCTTAGGAGGTGAAGTCGCGGTGTACCATGGAAAACCGGGGAACAGCGGCGTGCTGTATAATTTTCGCTTCGATTCATCATTCCAGGAGGCCTCTTCCAAAAGTTGGAGCCGTGTTGCCTCCATAGATCCTTTGGTACTGTAACACATGAAAAATGCAGAGAATATAAAGAGATTGTTTTCCTCGTTTGGAGTTGGATTCCCCTCCTCTCCATACGACCACGCGAGATTATTTCAAATAAAAGGTCAGAGGAAAGATAGGACATCCAATATAAAACGACAAGGGTGACTATTCTTGCTGAAAGTCAGCCGCCGTCTTACCTCGGACCTTTTTCATTACCTCATGCACCTCTGATGGTGGGGGGACAGGTTCGCGGAGCATACCCCGTCTCACTAAAACTGACATGAGTCGATCGTACATAGTTAACTGCTTCACGTAGTACAGGGAAAAGAGAATGTGACGCACATCTCGCGGAACTTCTGCAGTTGATGTTATCTCGATGGTCAAACATGTGAACTCCGTAACCCTACTCCAAAATGCGTCGTCCATATAACGGCGAGAAGCAAGAGCACAACACAGCACAGCAACATCCTCAAGCAACTCCTCTGCGTTCACCACTGATCCTTCATGCTTTGCAGCCTTTCGCTCTGCCACCTTACGCTCCTTTAGTGAAAGCAATCGCAACTTCACTACTTCAATATTGGTCTGACTTGGGGTTGGCCTTAACCGGGTTGTCACCTCACGCATGCGAACCTCAGTGGCTCTAGCTAATGCGTTCATTTGAGACAATACGGTGTACGACGTCATAACGGGCTTAAGGGCCTCACTGGTCGCAGGGGCGGAGGTTGTGGCGGATTTATTCTCATCTCTATCATCAGAGTCGTTAACACTGATATCGGCAGAAGAAATCGAGGCCTGACCCACGTGGGGATCATCAAAATCCGTGCATTGGGCAAAGGCCGTGGCGAGCCTGCCAAGTCGCTTGCTATCAAGTTGTTCGCAAGCACCAAGTGCGGGCAACAAGAGTTGATAAACAACGGGGAGCAGAACAACAGGCGGATCAACCGACAACAGTGCTCCGCCGGTGTCAGCCAACATTATGGCATGTTGAAGAAGTTCAGCGGAAAGTTTCACACCCATATGGCTAAGACGCTCCCCATCACGTGACGGTATTGGACTTGGTGCCTGTGTTGGTACGACATCGTTCGTAGTGTTCACTCCATTTTCGCATTCCGTAGCCAACTTTTCATCAGGTAAGTGATCATGTATGGCGTGCCAGACATGCGTAAGTCTCTCACGCGCCAGGTAAAAAATAACTACACGGATCTCATCAACAACGGTGGAAAGTAGTCCCTCATCCAAGCCATGCGCAGCCGCATTGACAGACACTACGTTTTCTGCCATTTGGAGGCTCCGTGGTCCTGCTCGGAGAGTGCACAGTCGCAAAGCTGAACAAAGAGCCTGTACGAAAACAGGAAGGCAATACAGGTCGCGCGGAACCCGCTCCCCAGTGCCCTGTGGATCACTATGGTTCGCAAGCAGTTCCTTCTCCAATGTAGAGAGAAGGGAAGTGGTTTCAGTCCGGGGAAAGTGGCTTCGCCAGAGAAGACAGAATCGTCTCAAAGCCTCCGTGTCGTCTACATTTTGCAGCATGTCTTGGATACTCAAAACAATACGCTCCCAGACCGGAGCTGAATCACTTGACTCCTCAAGTCCCAGTGGAAGAACTCCACCACTTCGGGGGATGGAAGAACAGCGCCTGGAGAACGAAACGACACGTAATGAAGGCGGCTGCAGCCTTCCTACCCTCCTGAAAATAGGTCGTATATACCACTGACACTTCATCATCCCGTGCCTCGCACAGGCTCCCACGACCGGCGCCAAGGAGACCAGCATCCGTGTGTGGAATGTTGTGCCTAAGAGAGAACAAAACGGGCAAATAATGATATTATCCACGCAAAGATCCATTTCCTGCACATTCATTGGGTGCATCCGTAGAGGATAAAAGGAACGGAAAGTTATCAAAGGTTCTACCGAACCCCTCTGACAAACATCACACAAAACAATCCTTTATTGTTTAAACGATCGGTATACAAGCAGCAGAGAATCGTGAGGCCAAAATCGCTTCACCATACATATAAACCCACAAGCTGTGTCTTCTTCCAACACCCAACACCCGTTAGTGCCGGCAGGCTACCGATACCCGCGTCCGACATGTTCGCAGCTATGATTTGAAACTTGCATTATTATTAAGGAGGGCTCGCAGGTAGGAACAGGGGAAAACGGGTAATAACTAAAAAATCGAACGGTACTCACACAACGTGAACCTTGAGAGTGCGGAATGGGAAAAAAAGCATGAGGGCGTCCTCAGGATCCACCGGTTGATAAATATGTTAGTAAAAACGAAGGAAAGTAATAATTTCCTGGCACCATGGCAACCATCCTTTCAGTATCGGTTGCTCACCTCCACAGGACAAACCACATGCGTTGCCCGGCAACAACGCATTCCATGCACACAAAACAACTGAGACTGATGGAATGGATGCTTGTATTAAAACCACCAACGGTTATCTCGATAGATACTGGCGTACTCCGAAGACGACTTTCCCCCTTAAAATGTGCGTATTTTTCGCTAAATTAGACAGACAAGATCGAAAGCATATGCCCTGCTCGTGAACCTGGGTGCACAGTAATTACCACTAAAGCGATGCTTCGTCAGGTAACACTCCCTCGCGGAATGCCTCCTTCATCCGCTGGGACAGCTCCGGTGCAAGATCGTTGCCGTAGTGCGATAAGAGCGCCTGCAGTTGCCTCCCCTCCTCCGCCGTTATGGGGCGCACACGCTTTCCTGTTTTTGGGTCGACGAGATCGTCCTTCTGCTCCATCACTATCGCAACCATATCATTTGCTTGGGAAAAAATGACCTGCAGACACTTCTTGGGCACGTATATTTTCAGCGTGACAACGACATCGAGTATGCTAAGGATGACGGGTAGTGCTGGGTACTCAACTTCGTCAAGGCGGCACCCGATCTGCTCACCCATTGCGCGGAGCTTCTGCCGAGTCGGTTCCGCATTCATCGCATTGCGACCTCCATCACTTACTTGATTGAAACATGTGCGTATGGCAATCATGGCGGCGTTCGCCATATGATGGGTAAGCTGATCGGAGGTACAAATACGCTCTACTAACCGTTCACACACCTCCAGGCGCATGGTGCGCCACTTACGCAATACGTGGGCGAGCGTGGCACACTCGTGCGGGGTAAAGTCACCCACGTGATTCGTGGCACGGATAGCTAATGGCTCAAGGTGAAATGGCGTAAGGTCATGTACTGTATAACACTGCAATACACCGAGTAGTGACGGTAGGTCGAAGTCATTCGCGAGGACTCCAACACGGCGAGACATCGCCAGCAACACCTTACGGCGGATATCCAGTGTCTCTTTGGCACATCCACGACGGGTTTTAAAAAGACGAGTTGAAAATGCCTTAACGGAAGACATGTCAATGTTCTCGTAATTACTGAATTTGAGAAGTGATTTCTCCATGCGATTCCAAAGGTGCCTGTTGTAAAAGTTGGCTGTAACAACATGCGTTGTCACATACAACACATCGTCAGCAGAGAGGACACCGTCACCATCGCGACGCAACACCTCAACCGTTAGCATTCGCATAGCCGCTGTGTACTGCTTCTCTTCCAACCAATCCCGTTCTTTTAGCGAAGTTGTGTAATAAAGTGTCCGGCGTAGCTCGTGCATCCCTGCACGCTGCAACAAGGGTGTTGTTTGCATTTGCTTTACTAATGCTGTCATTTCATTGGTCGCCGACGTCTTCAGCTCCTCAACGAATTCCTCCATGCCTTCCTGCGTAAGAATTTCAGCGCTAGCACTGAGTGCATTCTGGGCTTTCAGTTGCACCGCCAATTCATCCGCCTTTGCAACACACTCCGACAGTACGTCACAATGAGCGGTGATGGCGGTGGAGGTGACCGGAAGGGAGCCGTTGACTCCAGATCCCGGTGAGTACGACACGGGAAGCGGGCCTTCCATTGCCACCGCCTCCCCTCCCCCAGTTCCAACATTTAACGAAGGATTGGTAACAGGTGACAGCGGTGAACCGGTGACGGGTGGCCCAGAGGACGCAATCCATCGTTTTATGTCAAGAACTGTAAAACCTGCCTTCGGTAGCACGGTAACTACCGGGTAGCGGCGATACAACAGATTCCTACTGAAAACTCGTTCATGGTAACCAATGCCAGAATGTACAGAATGTTTGGACGACAGTAAACTCCCCACATCCTGACAACATAAAACTACCCGACGTCGCATGCGCGAAATCCCTTCACCTGATCCACTCTAAGAGAAGAGAAACTTAAAGACATGCACAAAGTGTTGCGAGTGATCGTTGGAAGCATTGAGAAAACGGTAGTACTACAACACTCGCACTGATGCAGATCCATTGAACACACACTAGAGGGAGAGCTCGTTGAGGATAAAGTAAAGATTTGGAGCTTTAATCTCTTTTGCACGAGGGCAACAAACTCCGTACAGAAAATAAAAAGCTCCCTCGTGGAAAAACACAAGCTACACGAAGCATAACACCACGCACGGAGGGCACAACGACCCGGGGTAGCATAAGCAAAGAAAAAAACCTTAAAAAAATTAATAACACGATATATGTTCTGATCGTCGCTGTTGCCCTTCCAACCTAGCCTACCGCACAAAAGCGGAGGCAAAGAAGGATTTAAAAGGAGGGGGTGAATTTAAATGCTATCTTGCACATAATAAGTTGTAATGTGGGTTATACATCGCTTAGCACAACTAACTGATGCCACATAATTGATAAACTAAAAGGTGGGGAAAGAAGAAACTCCTCTCCCCTTCTATGCCATGACTCATGGTAGAGCAACCACACAACAACCTGCGCAGTGCCGCACATGGGTAAAATCTATTGGAGGAGCTGCGCGTAAACAGTCGGTATCAAAACAGGTCGCAAGTTTTCTAACAGAGACCGGCAACGGAGAAAATTACAAAAACCAACGTGCGACAAAAAAGGGGATACAGAGGAAAAACGTTGCCTCTAAATATGAGCAACTGCACACGTTGTTGCTCACAAGTACAGGAGAAACAAAGATATGAGGAATATGCCAAGTAAGCAGTCAAGCGTGGGAATGAAGGAAGGAAGGTATCTCGTGCGACACACTAAAGGGGACGCAACCGGTTCCGCGTCAGCTACGGGGAAGTGAAAAAAAGAAACTTGAAAGACACACCCAATATATATGCATATATGCTCTCACTTGATTTCGCCATCCTTCACGTGCAGTTATTGACGGTTCCCTCGAAATACTGCACGGGAACTGCCATGTTCTATAGGAGGTGAAACTCGTATCAGAGACACCACTGGCAACCACCAAACGGTACACGCATGCCACAAAGCAAATGCAGAAGCAAGTATGCAGGGAAAAAATTTAACCGTCAAACGGAAGTTCACGCATGGTCCCAACACGACAGCACGCAATTATTTACCATGAACTACTACACGACTCCGTCTCATGGCTCTTTGCGGTGCGGTCATTAGTGTGCGAATCCCGCCCAGAACTTGTTTCTGACCTGGTGTCGTCACTAACATCACTGGTGGCATCTGATTTAGTATCTTTGATATCCGTAGCGGTATCTGCAGTAGCTGGTTCCTGTTCAACACTGGTAACAGATTTCGCATCATCACTAACATCACTGGTGGCATCTGATTTAGTATCTTTGATATCCGTAGCGGTATCTGCAGTAGCTGGTTCCTGTTCAACACTGGTAGCAGATTTCGCATCATCACTAACATCACTGGTGGCATCTGATTTAGTATCTTTGATATCCGTAGCGGTATCTGCAGTAGCTGGTTCCTGTTCAACACTGGTAGCAGATTTCGCATCATCACTAACATCACTGGTGGCATCTGATTTAGTATCTTTGATATCCGTAGCGGTATCTGCAGTAGCTGGTTCCTGTTCAACACTGGTAACAGATTTCGCATCATCACTAACATCACTGGTGGCATCTAACTTAGTATCTTTGATATCCGTAGCGGTATCTGCAGTAGCTGGTTCCTGTTCAACACTGGTAGCAGATTTCGCATCATCACTAACATCACTGGTGGCATCTGATTTAGTATCTTTGATATCCGTAGCGGTATCTGCAGTAGCTGGTTCCTGTTCAACACTGGTAACAGATTTCGCATCATCACTAACATCACTGGTAGTGTATGGCTTAGTCGCCCGAGATTTCGTGGTGGCGTCCGACGGTGTTGGCCCCTGCCCTACGCTTGCGGCGGACTGTGTGCCGTCGCTTACTTCAGAGGCAGCCTCTGATTTTGGTTCCAATGATTTCGTGGTATTTTCCAACAGGTCCCGTTGTTGCTCATCAGCCCTCCTCGCGGAGCCCTCAATGACAGTTCCTTCAACAGGGTTGACAACACCTTTAGTGGTGGGCTCCTGCTCATCACTGGCATTTGATAGCGCACCTTTACCTATCTTGGTAAGACTCGCTACATTCGAAACTTCACCTGCTGAAACATTACCACCCGTATGTGCCTCTTCGTTGGATCCTCCTCCCGATCGCAGGTCAACACTCAACCCTGCAGCTCCCATTCCATTCGTTTCCTTTGCTTTTAGAACGGTGTCCCTTACGGTGGAAGCCTTCTCCCTGCAAGTCTCTAAATGTGCTCCGTGGCTGATGTCAGTAACTCTGCTTAATTTATCGTTTGGAGCCACTGTGACACAGCCTTCAACGGCAGACTCGTGTTTGTGACCGGTGCCCAGTAACTCATTCTGCGGAGCACCGCTACTCTTTTGTACAATCATCCCCATGGTTGTGTGCTGGGGCAAACCCGCGGGGCTGTCGCTGGAAAGTTGATGTTTCACCGATGCGGTGTCTGCTCCGTCAGTTCGTACAGTCGCTTGCGATGCGCTTCTAAAATCCTGATATCTCCTCAAGTTTTCCCCTCCCCTCATGTGTGGCTTCTGGTTCCCTAAAACCTTAGTCGATTGGACACTTTTCGCGGAATCACACGATGATGGACGCACGATTCGACGCTCCTCTACCCCTTCGTCCGTTACATGCGTAAGCGTAACCCCCAATTCCCCACCCTGCATCTCCTCTCGGTTTAACAACTTCTGTTTCGCTCCAAGGTGCGATACTAGCCAACGGTTGTACGCATCTTCTAGATGGTGTAATAATACCTCCTTGCGATTCACGTCATATTCTCCCCCCTCTCCACAATTTTCTCTTTCTATCTCCTCTACCTCATGTTCGAGAAGCAGCTGTTCTACTACTCGTTTGTGAAGCATGCGAGCTTGCTGATAGCTTCTGATCCCGTCGAAGTAGCGGTGGAAAACACTCTCAGTCATTTGTGCACCATCGGGCAAGGGACATCCCGGCACTCTGCCATCAAATAAAGAAGCATCACGTGTCCCGCGTCCTTCTATTTCAGGTCTATTGTGGGAGAAATTTCCCCGCGTCCTCCGGTTTCGAAGTGTAGTGATGTCCCTAGCCCCAGTTCCACGAGACGAAGTGGACCCAGAAACACCGGGGTAAGAAACTCCTGGAGCTGCAAACGAATCAGCAGCAGTCACTCCGAACTTATTTCTGTTGCTGTTGAAACTGAGCCCACCCACATGCTGCTGCAGCGATGGGGACAATTTATTACGGGATTGGTCACACGATGTTGCTCCTGAACGAGACCGGGAAGAACTATCAAAACGCATGGACGAATATGCAGACATTGGTGCATCACCTGTACCTGATGCATAGAAACGGTGAAATCTCTTGGGAGTCTGGACGCGCCTGCTGGGTGACCTTCTTTCAAACGAGTATAATTTCACCAGTTTCGGCTCTCCCAAGTCAAAGATCGAGTCGTCCTGTTGCATTCGTTGTGGCATTCCCACATTTGTTCCGGGAGATACCCTCGTACGACGATTCCGTTGGGGCGAGACAGACATGCGTCTACCATTAACAGGACTCTGGGGGGAAGCGTTAATTGGCCAGTTTTGCGAGTAACTCCAGTGAGTGGTACTTGCAGAGTTGGGCATCCCGCTCGACCTTCGAGTTGAAGCATTAGGAGTACACATTCCATCCCTTGATTGGGAATTACCTTGACTCCCAGATAACGCACGCCAATAAGTGCTGGAGGGCAAATAACCGCCACTAATGTCCGTACGTTGATGACCCTCTCCGTATACAGGGGACATGGACGACCCGTTATCTGCTCTCATATGTGTCTCCCCTGTCGGATTTAATGAAAGTTTGTCTACTCGAGTGCCTGGGCGGCTGCAATGAGGTGTGCAGAAAGAATAACCATTTTGCCGCTGCCCCTCAATCTCTTCTTGCTCCCGGGATTGTCCACCACTCATGGGTCTCCAATGGTCAATGCCAGGTCGAGATAAATTACATGAGGAGCAACGGGACCCATCAAAGTCACTGCATGACCTCGGCACCCGCATCGGTGAGGCGGGAGCAGCCGTAAATAGATGCTGAGCTGCAGGTTGGGAATGCGATGACACACCAAACGACCCACACGAAAGACTGTTCGGACTACGTGATCCGCAAGGTACACTTTGAATGCAACTGCCATGCACGACCCCGGAGCCTGCGTGAGCAGCCACTGGAATTCCACTCCCATAACTGGCTCTGCGAACACTATCAAAGTCCCTGGAGTCCCTGACACTGTTTCCCATATAGTTATTTAACTTAGTAAAAAACAGTTGTTGTTTCTGCTTCATACAGGGAAAGTCATTACCAACCACTCCTGTGGACCCCGCATTGCCACCCCCGTGAGCACATGGCTTCCCCCCTCCATCAGCATCACTGCAGTCAGCAGCGCGGCTGCCGTGGCGGTCACCATCTTTGCACCCTTCGGTAAACGATCCGTCGATTATGGAAGACGGTGGTCGAGTGACTGTTGGGTCTTGCTTGCGGGAATGGTATCCACGTATTATGCATGAATGGGAAATCGCGCTGAGTTCCTTTCCGAGTTGTTCCATGGCAAGTCGGCGCCTTAAAACGGAACAGCAATCACCAACTGCTTCGGTTGTATCTATCAGATATTTTGCACTCTCTAACCGCAGGAGGGCCTGCTGGAAGCAATTGTGCTGAATGAAGACACGCGCCTCCCCGAATTTCTGCCAGGCGATGTCTAATGCCGCATGAACCCTCTTGCGAGCCTCGTCTCCAGTACTACTTGTAGGCCTTTCACACCCATGGAATGAATGCGGTGGTTTTGACTCACCTCGAACGGATTTCCCCCCCCTTCCTTCGGAATCTGGTCTCACTGATCGAACCCTCGTCCTCCGTTGAAGCGGTGTGTAGTCAAGTCCCCGCGTCAGTGGCGTCGCACTCTGCGCCCGGGAAGAAGGCCTCGAAGTTTTGTGGCTCACAACACTGCTTCTTCGTGGAGCTCTACCTCGACCAGCCGCACCTGCAGGTGTTGCACAGGATACCCATTGTCTTGATCTAAAAATGAAGTCTGAATCAGACAAATGACCCTTCGCGTCTCTTCCAACGGCGATCACCCTCATGACGCCCTAAGAGAAAGAAGTTAATGTCCAAAATATATATATATGAAATCAAACATGATGTGACACGGTGGTAAAGTTAAGCAAAGCAACTGAGAACAGCTAAAAAACAAATAAAAAGAGGGAAACAACAACAGCAGTCCCTCCGGCAAAGATAAAAGCGAAAGTGAAAGGTAAGTGTAACGGTCAGCACAGGGTCAAAAAAAGAGAATTAAATCTGCGGCCCACTGAGCAAGGGGAAACAGATACACAATACATGTGGGTGTACATCGGTTGACACAGCTTTCTTTTATGACTCTATTTTCCTCGGAGACCCCCCATTATGCATGAAGGTTTGTGATCATCCATCTAACATCTATTGCGCCTCCTCCTCACCATTCGATCCTCTTTTTTCACTTCTTCTCTGTCTCCACGGCTTTCTTGCTTCCAGCAAAAACAACATACAGTATATATAAATATTTATTTGCATTCCAAGTTGTGCACACACCGAGTCGGAGCACAGCTTGGCTTCCCTCCACATTGTTCATTTTGAGTATAACGCAGGTCAAACATAGATGCAACCTCGAGAAGAAAAAGAGGGGAGTTTCAAGGCTGCATCCCACGTTGCCAAGACAAATTCAACTTCATTGCCTCTTCTTGCACGCAGGCCAATCTCATATGCCTGGTGTCGGGGTACTACTCTTCTCTACAGCGGCAAATCTTTTAATCTCATTGATAATCTGCTGATTGGCTTTTCTCAGATACTTCACTTCCTCCTCGTGGATCTTCTGTTCGGACTGCTTCTGCTCCTCGAAGCGCTTCAGCATCCCATTGTGCTTTGCTCGTAACTCATTCACACGATTCTCGAGTCGACGCACCTCGCTTTCCATCCATTCTTTCTCCTTGAATAGATAGCTTCTCAAATCACGCTCAATGGCCTTTCGTACGGTATATTGAGAGGCACTATCAAACAGAATATCGTACGTATTTGTTGTTTGCTGCATCTCCTCCGCCAATTCGGCTAACAGCAACCCACGTTCCGGACAGAGCACAGTCACCTGTCGAATAACCTCCCGCATTCCATCTGCGTATATCCCCTCCCGAATAGTGCATACCACTCCAGAGGGACGTGCATGCTCCTGTTGACAGCGCCGCTCCAAGTGTTCCTGAAGGTGAACACAGTCCAAACGGCTCGTGTGATCAACGGCAGCAGCCTTCATCCATGCACATTCCTGCTCCTGCCCGCGGGTATTGGTACGATCCTTATCGTGTCCCGGCACGTTGAGTGGCACGGGGGGAAACAATTTGGCGAGGGCTTTTACTGGAGTTAAACTTTCCTGAGTGAGTCGCACTGGTCCCCCATCCGACTGAATGGCGTCTCGTGTGCCGCCAACCCCGCTTTGCGTTTGCCCGAACTTTTGTCTATTGGTGGTGGGAATGGTGGACGCCTCTTGGCCCGCGGCGGCGGCTGTAGCAGCATTAACCGCTGCAGCCGTGATCGGCTCATCGTCACTAATTAAGTTTGAAGGAACAGCACGATACAACACGGTGCCTTCCTCATCGTAAACGTTCGGTGGTGCGTTCAAGGTTGTCATTTTGAGTGTCTAACGCAGCCGTGCAGGCCTTTACTTTCCCACGTCTATTGAGTGCCCCCACCCCGTTAGTTTTCTTCTTGCAGATTTTTCTCTCTTCTGACCTACTAACTGCACTTGATTTACCTGCTAATATGTTGCGAACAGGTAAAAGAGCAAGGACGCAGAACCCTGTCCTCCTGAACCGCGAAGAAGATATGAGTGTTAGAGCGAGAGGAATCGCAGCATGTATGTGTTAATGAAAAGCCGTGATGCAAGTGAGAGTAGGTTGATGAACAGCACGAAACCAGAGCGGATCGCCGGTATTTCCAGCACGCACGATAATGTCTCATTTTCTCATGCAAGAAACGTGACAAAATAAAGATTGGAGGATTCATCAGCCCATAGAGAGGTGGAAATATAATAAGAAATAATATCACTTCCCACCCCCAATTTTATTTCGTAAAAAAAAAGCAACTGAGAAGCTAAAATGACTCCGAGCTTTCCCACAGATAAACAACAAAAACAAAAAAGTCACATGACCTTGCACCTTCGGTTGCTTTTACGTGGCATGCGGAGACTGGGAGACCGCTGGAAGTTAAACAATTTCAATTGTTCTTGTTAACCACCCTTTTTTTTGTGAACGACAACAATTCACCCGCGCTCCTTTCACAACTTAAGGTAAAGCAAAAAATGGAGATGTAGACGCCAGATAAATGCTGATCCAAACGAAAGACCTCCTCTGGGTCATAGTCATTTCACCTACCACTAATAATTTTTTAAAAAAAAAGGAAAATTATGTGTCTCATCATTGTTTCTCCTTGGAAAAAGATAACACCAGGCCCACCTTGCCCACGTTGGTGTTGCCTTCAGTTGGAAGACGTAACCACGCCACTACTGCAAACCTACTTGAGACAAAACGTTCTGCGAGTACTCCGCAAGCACCTCGCGTGCCTTCACCGCACATCGTTGCACGCGTATGGCCTCAACCAAAAGACTCTGTTGCCCCTTAACCCACGCTCGCTGTTCCTCTACAGATAAGGATGATGGTGCCTTCTGCAGAATTCTTTCAAATGGAGGAAGTTCCACTGTGACCTTTGTTTCCCCTGAAAGCTCATGGTCACTCACGGCAGTTGGCAGCTTATTCTCACCCTCACATACTTGTGAGGTCTTGTCAGAGGGGATAGCAGAAGGAGCGAACATCGCCATAATGCGCCGCGATTCTGAACGCCAAGCCTCCTCATCATTTCCAGCATCTGTGGCGATTCCATACTCATTGGCGCATTCACAGTAGTGTTTGGTCAACGGAGACGGTGACGGTAGGTACTTACAGGTGCTGCAGTCCATCACATCGCCGTGTACGGGCGTACCAACTGTCGTTATATCTGCACTCACCAACGGACAGTGCAGAGCCGTTTTAAAGCGATGCTTGCCTCTGCTGTCCTTAGAAGCGGTCTTGGTCTCTTCTCTTTTCAACTGCAGCTGGTAGACATTACCAAGGCAATCTCCCGCAAGATGCACAACAGACGACAAATTGGTCTCGAATCCCCAATCTGCCTCATCTTTTTTCGGTAAAGCAGTGACGGGAACAGTTAAACAAGAATTAGGGCCAACCGTTGGAAGATATATGGGTTTCCTCATAGTCACAACAGCTGTGACACTGGAGGAAGCAAAAAACACACCACGTTCTTGCCAGACCATATTATCGTTCACGCAACGACCCTCTGCTTTTCCAGCTATGCTATCGCTCTTTCCCCCAGTGTTACCAGCATTTTCATACTGCGATGCGTCAACTTCCCCCTCTGTACCCTTACTCGGGTTTTGGAACGGGCGAACAACAAATATCCTCACTGAACCGTCTCTACAACCCGCAGTGAGCAGCAGCACGCTCGACACGTCGGAGTGATCAACTTCCTCCGGTGCATGATCACAAGAAAAGTCCACAGTGGTTGGTGAAACGACAGCTAAATTGAGCGAATCTACCGGTGTCGGTTTCCCCTGAGGTCCATAAATCGCCACGGAGTGAAGCACACTAAGCCGTGTGTTCTCCGAGTACTCCCGCATGAGAACCTCAGCATCCTTCTCCTCCTCTGCGGTCAATTCTTTTCCTCTATCCGCTACCGGTGGAGAAAAAGTGACTTCAAGTAACCATATCATACAGCAACTTGTGGACACCGCAAATAATGCACTGTATTCGCCGCCGCCTCCCCTTGTTTCCTTTACGCACAAAGCGTTACTAACACACAGGAACACACCTCCCGCTGGGAGGCATGCAACCGAACTAAACGCATCGTCACTGCAGTCATTATATTGGCTTTGTGATGTGAACATAGGGAGCTGGATGACTGAGCACAGGCGGGCCGACAAGAAATGGCATTGACGACGACCCACGACAATGTAATATTCATCACATGAGCCGGTAGTTGTATCCCCACTGAAGGAATGACTCTCGCCCAACCCGATAATAGTGTCAACTGCTTTTGGTTGTTGACTCTCTTCATGTGTTTCCCTACTGGGACTTCGCGTGGCACGCAGTAAAGGAACTGCGCACACAATCTCCTCTGCACCGTTCGACGGAACGCCCTCCGTGTCAGAGTTCGTAGACGACAGGAAGCAACTTGATGTACTTTGTTCCTCCTTACTAGACGAATCCGCCTCTGGTTTCCCAACCCAGGAAAGTACCGAGCGCTGTAGTTTCTTTCCCGCAACAGCAGGTTGCCGACCATCGGCGCACTGGCAGTCCAGTTCTCCCTCCGGCAAAAGTGTGCAGCTGTTTGTAAACTGCGTTTCATCCAGGCAGGAAACGAAACTATCACCTCCTTGTGCCACCCACGAAACAACCATTCCACTCGTGGTGATAGCTGTTATGCGAGCGCACGGTAGATAAGTTACAAGGGGTTTATTCGTTTCATCTTCCTGTCCCAAAGTATTTCGGCAGCTCTCGCATCCGATATAAACAACGGGGTGTGCACCCTCCTCCGCGACACGAATGCGCTGAAGAAGTCGGCCTTCTCGGCGGTTGAGCCCGGGAGTTGAATCCCACACAAACACCTCACCTTTGGCCGTGCCACACATAATGCGTGTATTCTGTAGACCAATACAGATGTATGAAATGCGATGCTGGTCATGCAGCAGAGTAAATTGGGGCTCAAATACAACTTCCTCATTGTCGCTGGACTCAAGGCAACTAAACAGGCTACGGTCATCCCTTCTGTCCGTAAAAACGAGTGCGACCCCATCTGCGGCAGCAGTAACGAAAAACGATCCATCACTTGCCACTGCACAAGCCGTGACAGTAACTGCATGCGAGCCGTTCAGGGTTGCTGCTCCTGCACCGGTCTGGTTGTGGTGGTCCAAATACGCCGACTGCTCCTCGCGCTCTCCAACCGACCACGACCTAACAGTTCCGTCGAGAGAAACTGTGTAAAGGTTAAGGGGATTTTGGGGATGAAAGTGGATGGTGGTGACAGCTCGTCTGTGGCCGTTGAGTGAGCAAAGCACGGTCCCCCTAATCCCAGCATATGTGATGAGTACGCTCCCTCGTTCGTCTGCAGAGGCCATCCACTTTGCATCAGGAGAAAAAGCCAGGGCAGTTATTGGAACACCAGCGTGAAGGGAAAAACGGGCGCCACAAGTCGCAGATGCATAATCGTACAGGCATATGTCTCCATTGCATAGAGCTGCTGCACACGTCACAACCATCGATGGAACAAAAGCAAGTGCACGCACGGGGCTCCAAGTCTCTAAAACACAGTGGCTGTACGGTGGTGTGGTGTACCGCTTCGTGCGCACCCCCTTGCCGCTGCTTTGCTCACGGTTGGATGACTTCACAACTATTCCTTCCTCGGACACCGTGGCCTCATCATGACGCTGCTGTACATCAATAAAGTACACCTTGCCTTCCCATGATCCTGTTGCGAGTATAGCACCTGAAATGTGATATGCTACAGAAGAAATAGGTGCTTTATGATGCTGCAGCAGCTCCGTAGGAACAAGGCTTGACCGAGTGCTGGCCTCGGCGGTACTGCCTACAACAGGCCAAAATGCGCACGCGCAATCATTACTACCGGAGCACACAACATTGCTTACCGGATGGCAGGAAAGAGAGGACACACGGCGTCGGTGGAAATTTTCACTTTGCTGTAGCATCCTACCATCCTCACTATTCCACACCCGCACAACACCGGTACCACTGCCTGTAACAAGAATGTGTGGCCTATTTGTCAGGAACGTAACGGCGGTAACGGTATCGCTATGCTTCAGGGAGGCAGTTATCTGATCAAGCGAGGTATGTGGCATCACATATGTGTTCATATCATCTCCACCACCAGCCATGAACTCACCGTCACTGTTAATTGAAAAACACTTCACTGGATCTATGGAAGGAAACATAACAAGCCGCCCCTCTTCGATGTGCCGAGTGTTGTTAATCCACTTAACCCAAGCACTTCCCTTGCTACCGCCACATCCTTTGCTGCCGTCGCACACGCTATGAGAGAGGCCGTAAAAGATCATCGTGCTGCGCGCGTTATTCCTGATACACTGTCGGAGGTGAAAAGGCCGACATACAAGAACGTGATACTTCCGCTGTATGAAATCAACTACGGGATCCAACTTCCGTGCGTGAGGGGTGGCCAAAAGTGTTGACTGAGAAAGTATGCTGAGTAACCTCTGGAGATAACCAGCGCTCACGACAAGATTCTCCAATAATGGAACGTATAACAGCAGCGCAATGAGAACATCGTACTCTTTTGCGCGCTTCGCAAGGTGTAGTATTGTGAGGAGCTCTCCTGCAGTGTAGCGCCGCGGATCGAAGGCGAGTTCCCCTCCTGAATCACGCTTGATGCCGTCCACAATCGACTGAATGCTGCAACGCAGTTCATACCTTGAAGCTTGTAGTGAAAGTGACTTGTAATACAACTCCGACACAAGCATATTTAAGCAGGCATCTACCACATCCGAAGCACGAGATAAGTATCGTTTTGCAATAGATGAGGCAAAAGAGGTGCTGGTTACCGTTATCCGCCGATGCCTTATACGAAGGCACGTGCCGCTCAGCAAAACAACAAGGCGGGAAGCACTGGCTACATTTGAGACTAGACGATAAAGTGAAAACTCATTGAGCCCTCCAACATCACTAGCGATGTAAAGCGACACTAAAACAGCACGGCAGGTGTCTTTTCCGAAACGCTCCTCCAACCGCTCATATGTTGCCACTTGCAGCTGTGCGAGGGTCGAGGGTAACTGAGTGATATCATTTGTAAGTGTGTCGAACGTGCTGAAAAGGCGGAGATACATTATTGCGTACGTCAGATAAGATGCATGACTGGCGTCGGCTTTGCGTAACAGTAGCCTTAACTGATTACTGTGGAAAGACTCCTGCAGTCGCTTTCCGGACGATGCCAGATGCTTTCTTACAAGTTCAGCCCCCTCCGCCACAGTCAAGTGAGGAAGCGTGACACAAAACGGAGGCGGTACTCGGAGTGCAAAAGCGTTCGAAAATGGGTTGTTTCCTGTTGTTAGGGTAACTACGAAACGAATTCCTCCTATCGGTTCCGGAGGTATGATCCAGCTAAGGCTCTGGAGCATCTCCGGAGCATGAGAAGACCTGTTCATACCGTCCAGAATGACACATACATCCCGCTTCTTACCGGCTGCTTCATACACACGAGGAAGGAGCTGAATGAGAGTTGTCACAGAATCAGTTTCTTGGACACGGAAGTCTTCTTGCAACCCAAGGCCGTAGATCAGAGAGAAGGAAATATAATATGCCAAATGCTGGAGGCTTCCGTCACCAGCCTGACATGCAAAGTGGGTTACAAGAAAGCTGGTGAGGTCCATTTTCCTCAAGTACATCGCGAGTGCCGCCGCAACAGTTGAAGTGCCATCCCCCTCTTGGGCCTGTATCACAAGTACGTTACTTCTGTCCCTGGTTTCGTTAGCCAAAGGGCTTCCTCCCCATGCAGACATCTCGGTAATAGCGGGTGGAACTATGCTTTCGTGTTCACCGCCACTTGAGAAGCGGCCCGTACAAGCGAAGCGCACAAGCACCCCCATGAGCTCCTGCGGCGGAACTAATTTTTTTAGCAGAGACGATGAAAAGGACAGTTGATTCATGCATTCCCTCGAATAAAGCGTATTACTATGATAACTGCCCCTCTCGGACAAGCAGTTGTTCTCTCCGTCACCACGACATTGTTTTCGTTCTCCCCCTTTTTCGCACACGTCACCACTAAAGTTTAGCGGAAGGTTCATATGCCGCAATATAATGGATTTTAGTGCAACAAACGCCTTTCGAGAAAAGTCCGCCATATCGAGTGGGCACTCTTCAATCGATGACGATAACATCCCGGAGGAACCTATTGATATGTTGCCAATAGCCGTGCGGGGAGCTGTCAAAGAGGAATGCGAGAAACGGTCCCCCAAGGAAGCTTGCTTGTATGTTGCAGTATAGGGAATAACGGGGGCCCCTTGTTCTTCGAGATACTTAGTGAGTCTTTCAATAGAGGCGGCTGCTGTTGGCGTGTCGGGCGCGTACGCACGTTTGTGTTTGGGTGGTAATGACTTCACTAACGCCGCGTTGTCACGGACAAGAAACGCCATGGTGTGCAGTTTGTTCCCTTTGGTTCGCCGGTTGGCTGCAAATATTGCATGGCGCATCTCCATCTCTGTCACTGACATACAATTCGTGTTTCCTTCCTGCTGAAGTGTCTGAATCCAAGCGAAATCAGTAGAGTCCACGTCGTCATCCACAGTGTGAAACAGCGTGGGTGGACGGTATCCATATCGCGATCCCAGTACACCGAGGAAAAAAGGTGCGCACCGAGAAACCTCGTTTAAACAAACTGATGGAGAGAGGTTTGCGCGAGTAGAGTCCTCAGTGATGCCCCACCGAAGATCTACTTCAATAATGTTTATGTGAAGATTATTTTCCGCAGCCCAGCGGCGGAGCTGCGGGAACACGTCCAGCACGAGGGTATTTCGCTCGTTTTCCATGTCAAGGAAAGTAGAAGACAGAAAGAAACGGAAGTTTTTGTACCTGGATTGAAGACTACGCGGGGGAATTGAATAGTCCGAACAAACTGAATCCACCTTTTCCGCTGCAGATGAAAGTAACGTTGCACCGGGCGCCGAATCAGTTGGTGTACTGCCAGAGAATTCGCCGGACGCTCCCTTCACCAGGCCCTCAGTTGATTTGTTAGATCGCTCCTTTTCTATTCCCTGTACTTCACGCAGTACACGCAAATCACTTTCAAATTTACACCTTCCAGCCCGAACTGTCGTCACGTTAACATCGTACACCTGATCTATACGCTCAACATAACGCCGGGGGCCACAAGATACACCCTCCGCCACAACACGGAGGGCAGCGGCAGAAAATCCAGTCAGAAGAAAGTCGTTCTTGTGCTGGTAGCGTAATCCGGTCCTTCGGTCGGCGTTTTTGCTCCCCGAAACCTTTAAGGCGACAAAAAGCAAGTTTTCGTTGCATGTTCGGCGAAGACGCTCCAGGTACACGGGTAAATCACCTAGTGAAGGTGTGTGGTTTTCACCCGAGTAGCAGCTGTGCACACAGTCCATCACGATTAGCGCTTGCAGGTTTACCCGTTTCTCAATAAGTTCATCGAGATACAAATAGGGGAAGTTGAAAATGCGGCTCCTATGGGAGTCTTCCAAGTCTCGACTGAGTTCTGCCATTACCTCTAAATCCCTCTGCTGCAGGAGAGTGCGACATATATCACATACATTTTCCACACAGCTTAAGATACCGTTTTCACGACGTATTTCCGAGTCGACAATCCGGAACTCACCGCGACACAACAATATAATGGAGCAATCCTCGCACGCGTAATAAAACGAAACGGCCAGTTGAACGCCATTTTTCAAATCTTGAATTCTAGCGGGCAAATCGTAACGGGTAATATTCAGTATTACAAGGGAGCGCCCACTGATTGGTATTATGTTCAGTCGCGCTGAAATTTCTGCCGCTTGCTGCATGGCGCCTCTATACATCTTTTTCACTTTTTCCACTTCTTCCAAAGAAGGAAGTTTGCCGATGCGCTTGCCGACTCGCTTCTTGATGATTTTTGGCAGAGGAGATCCGGGAGGTTTTACGCTTATCATAGCCTTACCAGAAAACTTATCCAGCGCATCCTCAGGGTCGAAGTCAAGGGCTTCATAGGCACTCATGAACCTGTGGGGGAACTGTCGTGAGTTGAACACATGTTCCTCTGAAGAAAACAGCTGCAACAAACTGTCATGTGTTGTTGGGTTGCAGCCACACAAAACAATGTTACGAAGGTTGCGCATGGCCGCCATAAATGGTAGACACTTTCTGGCCACCAAGTCATCCCACACTGCAGCTGTGTTACCCTCGCGTGATGTCCTCCGTTCCCACGTTTCAGGAGTTGGGAGGCGCATCCGCTGACCACATAAAGCAGAATTAAATGCGCGTATGCCACCTTCATCAAGACCGCGTTGAACAAATTCGTCCACAGTGTTGGGGTACCGCTTGCCAAGAAGGCAGTTAATAGCATAAACCGGGTGAGACAGATGCAGGTGCCGAATGAGGTGCTTGAAAGTCAACCGCGAGGGGATAGTTACTTGTCGAGCCTCCGTATGACCATCCTCGCTCCTAGAAACATATTCATCACATGATGTCGTTTGATTACGCCCCGACCGCTTCGTTGCGCGTTCGGTGTTGTACTTCGCGAGGGAGAATTCATCAAACATGGTGAACGTTACGGCTAGTGCATCCCGCAGTGCGTTAGGGATGCCTTTGATCGCTTGAGCACAACAGCATTCAGCAGTGCCAGTTGTGGCAGTAACGGACTCGCCTCCGTCACGGGCAAGTAAATATAGGTGTGGCTTTGAATATGCAATGTTTGCAATGTTCAACCAATCAGAAGGTAAAAGAATAATGCGTTTCATGTAGCAAGCAAGAAATGGCTGGCACCTCCGCTCGTACGCACACAGTGCTACAAGAAAAGCCGCTGTAAGGCGTATACTCAAGTCACGTCGAACGTAAAGAGCGAGTTTGAGAACGAACTCGCCATCTTCTGCGCTGATGGAGTGCACCAGGGTTGCAATTCGCGCTGCATCTCGGCTTCGATCTAAACTTGCAGCGTTCTCCGGATCCGGAGCTGAAAAAACTACCTCGCTCATGAGAGCAGCGCACACTAAACTAATCAATTCATCCTTCTCCAGCACCATATTTTCGGTACTAGATGCTGACATGGGGGATACCATAAAGGTGCTACCACCGCCGTTCACCTGTGTTTCCTGAGCATGAAAAGTAGTACCAGTGAAGCTGGTCATCGCCTACACAGTTCGGAATACCTCCACAAAACTTCTTTTCTTCACCTTTTACGCCTTTATTTATTTATTTATTTATCCGCCGTCTCCCCCTTTCCTTCTGCCCCGCACCTTATCACTCCAAGTTTCACTTGTGCGTATGTGCTGAAGAGGTAGTCCTTCAGGACGTACTGCCTCCGCTACTATTATATATATATATATATATATATACGTTCCTCTCGAGTAACTAATTTGAGATGCCGCAGCTGAGGTTGAAAAAAAAATAATAATAACCCAATAATTAACCAGACACAAAACACATGAGACTCACTACCATGGCAAGTGGTCCTCACTTGATGCCAAGTGAACAAAGATGAAACGAAACTGCCGCCCCGAGTATTAGTCAAAACTTTGTGAAGACTGGAGAAAAATGAAAACATCTTCACCATTTACTTCAAAACTTAAGACAAAGCTGTCCGAACGGGGAACGCAGGGTTCGCTACCCTTCACTGCGCCGCAGATGCTTCAATAACAGCAAGATTCTGGTTGGCATCAATACAGCATCTCACTATACCCCTTTTATCGTTCCTTTTCCTCGAAAACGCACACATTCCCTCATCGCCCCCCTCCCCCATCCTGAACTCACATACACACACAAAGGCAAAGAGACGAACACACACAAGCACATTAAAAAAAAAAACTCAAACAAAATTCCTAACAAACTCCTTCATGAGCATATTCAACCTTCTCCACATTTCCTACGTGGTACCTCACAACGGAGCGGGCGTTGGCTTAAACCCCAACGGCAAGCGACCTGTCTCCTCTGTGTTCCAATCCATACGACGCGGGGGCGCACGATCACCCCAAAAGTATATAACTGCACCCTTCCACGTGAACATCCAAATAAACGTAAAAAGTGTGGGTGTCGCGATAAGATACTCACGGCGCATAGCCACCGCGCGGTTCATCATCCACTTGATGTCCAATAGTCGTAGAAACTTAAGGGAGTCATTCAGTGGACCAAAAAATCCCCTGCACTGATCGGCTGGGGGAATTTCTTCAAGTTTGGGCCGAACAAACAACTCCCCGCCGCTATGACGGACAGGTGTGCGTCGGATGAGCGCGGCACTGCTACGGCGAAGCATGTTGCCTTTGGTTCTGCTGGAAGTGTTTTGTGTTTGACCGTTTCCTTTTATGGAGGATTATATATATATAAGTGATAGTAGTAGTGATGGGAAAGGTGTGAAAGTCGAGAGAACATACAACACCGAAGCATGGGAAAATAATTTACAGGAGCGACAACAAGTGATAATGAGAACGATAATGAATAAAGGGATACCCCCCCCCCAAAGCCTGTGAATGCAGTATGCATGCGCAGAATCGCAAGACACTATACTTACTCGGACGACCTGGCTCTCCAAATGAAAAGAAAAAAAAGAAGAAACAAAGGCCGTATCAACCCCCTATTTCAACGAGTGCACGCCACCTGCACCGAAAGAATAAATAATCAAAGCGAACAAAACAAAAAAGGGAAGCGGGGGCACCAGTTCATACGTTCATAAACCCATACTCGCCAAGTTTGCCTCTCTCAAGCAGCAAAGGATGCTTTGAGCAGTAATGCGGGGAAGAAAAACACGAGCCCCGCGCCCCGCCACTCCCGAGAACATGTTGGAAACACATAATTTTTGCTGCTGATCTTTGGTGAGAAGCACAATAGATGGCGCACATCCCCTCATGTCCTGAAAGAGCAGCTCACCCATGAGCGCGGCGGAAAGTAAATCACCGGACTCAATGCGTGTTGCGGCGTACAAAGTGAAAATATCCGACAATGCATTTAGGCGGGAAAGTTGAAAGAAAATGTGGCCGGGGCGTGAGGTGTGAGGAATAAAAACCTCATGCACACATACTATGGCGCATGCCACGCGGGAAAAAAATAGAATACTCTCTTCACTGGTTAGGAGTTGAATGAGAACATCCTCAAGACTTAGCTCAATGTTAGCGACGTCAAGCATCAGCACAACACGCGGTTTCATTGCTGTTTCCTCACGAGGGTCATCAGCAGATGAGCAAGGCAACGACTTGCAGAGCCGCCGCATTTCCCCAGCATTATAAATGGAAAAATTAGACTGAGTGTAGCCACTGGAGGCGTGTAACCAACTCATGTGTCTCGTCATCTCTTGTGGGTCCATCCATGGTTGCATATGGCGCTTGATATCACCTTCTGCAGAGGAGCCGCATGAACATATGGGGCATTGGTAAAGAGGCACATTAATGTCAATGGTGCCTGTCGATCCAAATGGCCGGTTTAGCAGCGCATTCATATGAGGTGAGAAATATGTGACAGTTTTTCTAACACCAGGAGTACGCTGGTGAGATTTGCAGAATCCTTCTGGCTTGACATATTCGGCAGCATTGTGCCTACCACTTGCCGTGACGGAACCTACTGGTGAGGCGTCAGTAACAGCGCCTGAAACCTTATCGTGCCGCAGGCTTCGAGCAAGCGGGAAGATGAACCGACTAAGGTCGCTCTGCAGTGACGTTGAGGAACGCAATGTCATTATGCCTGCAGCGGATGCAGCAGAGCAAACGCCACGATAACAACCTCGGCACAAATTTATTCTACGTTGCTTCTAGCCTTCGTTACCACGAACAAATAGAAGGAAATTCACCCAAGAACAGAGCGGAGGCCATTGTCGCTTCCCCCGTCTTTGACACTTAAGATATTACAATGATGATAATAATAATAAAGAACAGTCATATGATGAGTCCATTTGTATTTGCGCACGCATATGTACATGTGCATATTTATTTATATGTATTTATATATGTATGGTGGGGTACACATCTGAAGCCGCTAACTCTCACAATAAAGCCAAACAAATCACATACCAACACTCTTAGCTATGAAGGAAAAAATTCCCCTACGTTGCATATGTTTTGTTCCATGTTGTCTTAATTATTACTAGTGGAGTCCACTAGATGCGAAATGACAAAACACGTGAAAGACAGGTGTAAACAAGCTCCTTTCAGTCTGCACGCATCCCCACCACCGTTTTGAAAGCAGGTGAATGGGAACCCCGTTAGGTTGCGTGTGCCGAAATCTTGAGCAATACAAACAACTAAGGTAGAAAAGAATGTGACGCGAACAATAAGTTTCCAAAAAAAAAAAATGCAATACGTACCGCTATTTAGTCTACGACCGCACATATACCTGCAGAAGCAGGCGTACAAGTATCCAAGCGAAGGAAAATAAAAAAAGAAATGCGATGGACCCATTACTATTCGCATCAACAAAAAATATATATATATCAGCTGGCGGTGACTCAGCAAAAAAAAAAAGAATTAAGGAAAATTTATTTAAAAATATAGTAAATGTCGATCATTCTCACTTACCCAGCAATGCTGGGAACGTCGGAAAACAACTGCTGGGGTAAATCAACAGGAAGAAGAACCGGTGACAACACGTCGTCAGGGGATGCTAGACACGAAATAAAGCGCGACACCGAGTACTCACCTTCAGCAACAACAGTTGCTGCGGCATCCAACTCTGGCATGTAGTGAGTTGTCACTTCTTTGCGGCACAGCATGGCTCCTAATTCGTTAGCTCGCATCTCCAGCTCCAATAGAGTTTCCTCTGCGCGTGAACGCAGCTCCTCCTGGCCGCCATGGTACTCCAGCAGCAATAAAACAGGGCGAAGGAATGGACGGTACTTCGGTGGAATAGGAAACAAACCAAGTTCTTGTACTAGCACGCAGAAGGCATAAGCCAAACGCAGTGTACGGAGATACAGGTGACCCCACAGTAGCTTCCGCTGCTGTATGAACCTGTAATGCGGTAAATGATGAAGGTTGTAGTAAATGATGGTCGACTCATTGCGTAGCAGTGTGACTAGTAATTTGCTGTAGTCGCTTTCTAGTTTCAGTAACTCCAGCGCTCCAGACAAGTGAGCGGAGGCTCGTTTGCTGTCGTCGAGACTAAAACCTGAGGAACAAGACACTGTGGTTTTGCAAACATCCTCCTCAGCCATCCTCGCGAGTCTTGAGTATTGACATCGGTATTCGGTGGCTAACCGAGCTAACGCCGGTAAGATGGAATTATTGGTTTCCTCCAATGCTGTCGCAGCAACGCAAAACAAATGTTTGGCATCAACCACGTAATGATCACGATGGGCTGGAGCTGCGTAGACGTCGACCTGAGTTGTGTACTCATATGCACATGTAAGTGGCAAAACAAAGTCCGACAGCGAAAATTCGAGATTGGAATCCTCTACCGACCCCGGATATGAGGTTACTGGTGGTAGCGCAAGCGAATGCACAGCCACTCGCTTCGTCCTCGGCATTGACAGGAGCGTTGGAGTTGCGTCGACAGTTGCGTCACCACTGAGCGTTTGAGCCGTGACGTAGGAAACGGATTCTCTTCTTCTCTCATGCTCAATCATGGCGTTGCTCATCGCTAGCATCACAAAAACTTTAGCCAATATTTTGCGCTTTAGGTGGTCATACTCTTCATTTGCTAGCTGTTTCAGTGTCGTTGAACGCCACGCACTTTGCTTGATAACTATTTGAAGTTCAACAGAGTAATTCGTCAAGTGTTCTGAGGCACAGAGAGCTCTGCCTGAGACGTCCGCACCCGCCAAATACTTACACAAATTTAGCGGTGGTACGATGCCCTCCTTGGCAGCAGCAGCTCTTTTACCCGAAGTATCGTAACCGTGCCCCTTATGATTTGTGAAAACAGAGGATGGAATAGTCGCTATGCTTCCTTTCTTCCTGACACTTACAACAGAAGCAGCATCAGTCATAACAACCCTTGGTGGGAGGCCGGTGTCAGCTACACAAAGTCGCAAAGGAAGTAAGAAGAGAGAAGCTCCCTCCAAGTCGTGCGGCCGCTGATTCCCTTCCATGAATGCTTTGAGCAACGATTGAGGATCATTACTCTCCGACAGCACCTGCAGATGTCTTGGTGCCTTAAATCCACCATACGAGCACTTCGCGAGCGAGAAGGGTGACATATTTTTAGCGCCTTGTGAACTCTTTGAACTTATATGTTCCTGCAGCTTTTGCGTGATTAACTTCACTGCTGGTAGATCGTTGTCGAAAATAATACACTCCAACCAGTTGCTATCCATATAGAAAGTAATTGGAAGTGCGAAAATAGTGTTCCTTCCCGCCCTTTCGTACAGTAGCCCGGCGTCTAACCTGTGGCTCCTGGCCCCTTTACGGGAAGCTGACACGGCGTTCATCAGGGAACCATCTTTTACAGCCACTAGTAGCTTCTGCAGTTCTTGCAGGGGAATGTTCTCCTCATCAGCTCCCGAATTCCTCAACTGGTATCCAACATTTGATCTGTGCATAGGTCTTCCCAATAAACCGGGTACATGATACGGTCCTGCAAGAAACCCTTGGGCGCGACGCGGACACACACCAGTGTGGGTCCCCTCTCCCACTGTTACAAAAGTGTTTCGGGTAGGCGCCCGAAGAGAATTTACTATTTTTGACGGAGTCGAACCATCCTGACTCCCTTGCGAAGCACTGTAAGTAGATTCCCCCGCACGTGCAGTTCCCTTGTCCCAAGAAGTGAGAAGGGACCTCCAGTCACTTTGCATCGCAAAACCATACTGGGCATCATTTGCCCCATACATGCGCTCATCCTCAAGTCTCTGTATTTGTCTCGTGTATTCCCGCTCCTGCATTCTCTCATGCTTCTGCACCTGCTCGAAAAGCTGCACGGTGTGCTCATCCCTTCTGACTTCTTTCATAACTTTGTCGTGTAGCTTAGTTGGATCAAGTTCAAGTCGTTCTCTACATGACACATCCGATATAGTACGGCACCATTGTTCTAACAATAGGCGCTGTAGATATGTAAGTTCACGAAAACGTTTCCGCCCCCTGAGCAAATAAACCTTATCCACCTTTTCACAATTTCCAACGTCGTCACTTCGGTTCCGTGGGGAAGAAGGTCGTCTTTTCCGCGTCAGCGTACTTGTGGCTGCTTTCTTGCTATTCTGATGAGAAGCGCCACTACAATGACAAATGGTAGATAGCCTGTCTCCGTCAAGAGGGCCAAATAAGGGCCTGCTGTTTGGACGACAACAACACTGCGTAAGCTGGTGCAGATTAAGTGTGGGTAGGTACCACGGTGGTCCCTTGATATTCTTGTCGTAGCTATACGGGTTCTCCTCCACGCGCGAATTAATGGTATCCAGCATGGCATCAAGTGTACCACCCATATCGAACTTTCGTGTGCTATTCACCGAATTATGGAGTCCTACTAAACTTCCCGTTTGTTGCATCATTTGGAGCCGAAGCTCCTGCGTGCGGTGAGAAAACTGGGTATTCGCCATCTCATTGATAGTCATGGTAAGAAAGGGCAAACCGCTCTCTGTGCTAGCGTTTCCAGTCTTCATTTCTGTCTTGTTATCAACGTTACGTGTCTCTTGGCGCCGAGGACGGCCCAACCCCTTTGCTGAAGAAACATAGTGGGAGTTCTGCTTGGGCCATTCCACTGGCATGAAGCTAACAGAATTCGCACCTCTCCACGCAGACACGAAAACGCTGCTGCCCGCGGTCACGCAAATTCACAACACAGTGTCACACAAAGGTGCTTCAATTTTGTGATTGTATTTGGAACAAAAGAAAAAAGTTTCTTTTTTATTGCGTCCTGTGCTATGGGAACGTAAGAATTGATTCCAACTTCCCTTAGACGCCGGCGGGTGCTCTGTGTCGGGGGTTACGAAAAAAGTGGTCCAGACGACAAAAACGGCAAAACGTGGAAACAGGTTAAATGAATATCCCTAGACTGTTCGCTCAATGCATGAAAACGTGTACACAATCCTTCACTTCTTATTTCCGTCCACCTCTCAAATATGGTGTCTCTTACTTCCTTGATAAAGCAACACAAAAATTGGTGGCAACCGTGGCAAGTACATGGGGATACAGGAAGAAGGATGGAAAGAAGAAAAACTGCAGTAACCTTGCATCGGGGCACCACACGGTTCCAGCTTCGAAGTAACAACCGAAGACGAAATGAACACGTTCCCCACCGAGGTTTGCCTAAGCCAACCACACATGCTTAGTGAAGTAAACCAACACACTCTGTGGCGGAGAAAACGTTCAACAATTGAGCAATGAGAAGCGACAAAAAAAAAAAAGTAAAGTCGCCCTCCCCACACACACACACACACATGCCCTCCGCTCCACAACCCTCGGTTACACGTGCCACACGTCATTCCAAGGCACGGCAGGCTGTATAGCGCGCAAACTGAATAAGCTCATCCTCACTATGTGTGCTACCCAAAACGAATGGCAAAGGTTCAATGTTCACCGTGTCATTATGCGAGTTGACGTCTTGTTGCTGTTCGTGCTGGGATCGGTGCAATTCGGCAGCCGTTCGCACGTGGGACCAGCCCTCCGAAATAATTAAAATCTTTCTGTGGATCCCCAAAGGCGTATCGCTCCTACACGCCCCATCTGCCTCCGTATCCATTCTACACAGGCATTGCAACAATGCGTTAAATGTATACACACCGGCATCGGGGTACCACAAACTATCATCGTGCTGAATACTGGGGTTTTTATCGACACCTCCTACCGATTCCTCAGTTGAGCACCCGCCAACCTCTTCGAGGTCCCGCCATCGAACTCCAATGGCGGCACTCACAACGCCCAGCACCTCGTTGTGACGCTCACAAAGCATGGTTCTTACGATGTCTCGTATACGCCTCATGTGGTATCCAACGGCCACGTTATGACGAGTATGCGAATACAATACGAGCGCAACCAACCGCCGGGGAACAGTTGTGGCACTCTGCTCAGATGGACGATGGTGTATCAGGCACTTATGAAGGAGGGACAGTGCCTCACGTGCCCCCTGCAGGCAAAACTGAACATCTCTTTGTATTGTATCGAATGGCACTTCAGTTGTACCGTTATATTTTTCTTGATCACACTGGCTCGTGAAACGACTACTCAGCCGCCTGTGGAAGCGGACATCATCTCTAACACCAACTATCTCATTTCCACTAGGCGGCAGACCTGAAGCAGTATCCCCGCTATTAGAAACCCACCGTGGGGATTTAACGCCTTTTGACTCAAGAGACGCATCCTCTAACTTATGGGCTAAGTGTCGTAACAAGAAGCCCTCAATATCCGCCGGTTTTAAGTTAAGGCTTTCGGTAACGGAGGGTCGTCCACTGGCAGGCGTTGTTTGGCTCTCTCCAGGGAAATGCGTTGTGGCCGCGCAGCGTCGCTGAATGCATTTGGGCACACTGCTTTTCTTGGCACAAAGCATCGTCAACCGTGGAAACGGAAGGAGCATCCGAAACACCAAACTCTCCACAACCGGGTACACACACAACTTTCTTTTCGAGGAAAAAAAAAAATATCCCTCGCTAAGTTTTAGTGATTTGGTTCGGTTGAAATAACACAGGAATCAAAAAATTAAAAGGGGAAAAAGTCGATGAAAAGCAGAGATGTATTTTTTCCCCCGACAATTACAAACTGGAAAGAAACCCATGAAACTTTAGCCCCCACAGCACTACTACTTCCGACAACTCCGTGCCACAGCTTCCATTCTCCCCAACAAAGCAGCATTCTTCCTCAAAGAATAAGGACTTACGCACCTGCGTATCTTCTGTTTTCACAACTTACGACTCTTCATTTCCTGCAACAGCCTCAGCAGGGGCGTTGTCTGCCTCAGGTACCTGCGCGGAGTCATTACCAATGTCACCAACTACCTCACATACAACCTCAGCCGCTTCCGTTTCACAAGCAACCTCACCGGTTGGGTCTCCTTCATTCTCATTAGGAGAACCTGCACGGCGCTGTGCGTCACGCGAGGCGATGTACCGCTCAAACGCCTCATCCACATCACGTCCCGGGAAACCGCTGCTACGCCCACCCAAACCCCGCCCACGGCCACCCCCGCGCCTCATGTGAGGGCCTCCTCGCCCATTGCGGAACGGAAAGGAATGTCCCCTACCGAAACCTCTTCCTCCCCGTACAGAGTCGGTGCTTTCTTGCGTACCATCATGATATCGATCGTGCTTCCACTTGCCGTCGACACTATCATTACCACCGGCATGACTCTGCTCACCACCATCGGCATTATGCAGTAGAACGACTCCATGATCGCGTGAAAGCGAAACCTTAAGAATGCTTCCATCAATATTTTGATCATTCATGTGCTGAACGGCCGCACTGGCATCTGCTGGGTTACGGTACGTACATAACACGGTGCCGATGAAGCGCCCAGACCTGTCAGTAAACATTTTATATGCCTCCACAGGGCCAAACGCCTCAAATTCAGATCGGAGGGCATTGACGCCATCACGTTCGATGCGAGAAAAGGGAATTTGTGTTATGTACACGCGACAAGTGTTGTCGATGATAAGACTTATTGGAGCAGATTTATGGCCACGCCCACGCCTCGCGGAGAACTCTTCACCATCTGTAAGTGGCGTAAATGTAAGTTTGTTCATTGTTACTGACAGTGGCTAACGCAACAACCAAAAAAAAAGTGCAAGTACTGAGCAGTTATTTACCTATCCTTTATCTGAGATGGGTGCCTCGCTCAACTTCCTTTCTGCTTTTTATTGAAAACCAAAAACTTCTCCCCTCCCCTGCTTTATCAGGTAAACGAGTGGGAGAATTTTTAAAAGAAAAAACAAAACAGATAAAACCGAAGCGGTGCCAAAAGCAAATGAAATGGAAAAACGACGCTGAACCGCACTTTCACGGAGTCCAAATGGTTCCGTCAGCCCATTCAGTGTTTGTGAAAGCAATATTTTGATGGGAAAGACAGAAGACGTTAATGCGGGAATCGCAATCACCACGGGAAGGAAACAGAACGATGAACACGCAACGGCGGGTGCGGAAAAAAAGTAACCATACAACCAGTAAGAAAAAAAATTGAAGCATGTGTGCGGTGCAAACTGCCTTCCTAGCCACCTTCAGTGATGAGGGGTTATGGTGTGGCCGTCCACATACATATTCCTTGTCGCCTTAGGAAGTGAAATCTTCAATCCGTCGTGTTTCTGTTGCCGCAAAGTTAGTTGACAACCCAATCGCGACGTCGACTGAGGGAAAAAAGCCATGTCAAGCATATCATTCTCTTCATCGGTAGCTTCATCAAACAACTCCATAGCCTCGTCATTCTCTAGGTACACGTGACACGTGGAGCAGGCGCAAGAGCCACCGCACGCTCCCTCAATCGGGAGTCCATGTTCCATCGCAACATCCAACAGTGTCTGTCCTTCATATGCTGTCAGTGTCCGCACAGTACCGCAGGGCAATTGCACATGAAGCGTTAGCGGCTTGCTACGTTCCCCACTGTCGTTGCTATGGGTTCGAACGGCATGCCACAAAACAGGGAATGTGTGAGGTCGTTGACTACTGAAAATACCACCGCTGCTCACACAAGTCACCGACTTGAGAAAAGGAGTGACAAGAGCTCGCCGTGGAGCAAGCAAGTAGCGTAAAGCAGCCATTGCCCGCGTCACCTTGGTTACTTCTTCTGATCCGTACTTAGAGGAAGCGGAGACGTTTTCCTCGTCCTTCTTCTTAAGTGCCCCGGTGTGTATCGGAACCGGGGTTATGGAGCGAAACGTTATAGAGCGGGGGGAAAGCGCAACATAAAGGACAAACGTAACAAATAAAAAAAAATCGCATTAAAACAAACCAAACGCTTTATAGGGTTCACATCTTAGTTTTGTCTTTACCGTTACTCCGAGCCTGCCGCCACGGCTGCAAGAAAAGAGGACACCGTGTAATGAGTCTTATCAGGACGCAAGTACACATCACGGCGCCGCAACTCAACCCCGCGGAATCGGCCCACCTCCCTTTCGTGCCCTTCCCGATACAAGTAGCTTACCTCCTTTTCTCAGCTACACCACAGGCCCCACTTACTTTGATAAACGGCAGTTTCTCCCACAAGGTCCAACATCCCTCCAACATGCACTCATTCACAACTCTCGTTCTAATTTGTTTTCCTCATATTCTCCCCCTTGTCTTCCCCCGATCAACTGCTTCCACTGCTAGCAGTCTCTAGCTCCCCTTCGCAATTCATCAGGACACGAATTGTTCGAGTGAACCCGAACTCCAGCACAGCAAAAATACCTACAGCCACCACCGCCGCCAAGAGGACCAACAACTCCATGCTTTTTCGCTTAACCACAGATACATGTGCCACGTCCTCATACGGTCCGAAAAGCACAATACCAGGGGGTTTGAGGCGGTAAGTCGAGAGAGAAACACTCGACGAAAGGGCGCGGCGGCCCAAAGGTGATGACGGCATCACCAATCGATTTTGCATATGCCGTTCAAGGCTTTTAGCGAACTTCAACTGATCGGCACCACCATTCGCAACGGGACTGCGGTGCGACACGGCGGCATGACGCAGCATTCCTAGCATATAAGCATCATTACCAACCCACAGCCGATTGTTGGTCGTGGTGGCACCATGCTCAGGAAGACGTAATAATGCCTTAGCAAAAGCATAAACAAAATCAACACGACGGCCCAGTTGCTTGGCGACATCAGTATCATTCTTGGTTGTGTTGGGAAATGTTGAGAGCGGGTAACGTGCAGCTCTAAACAGTTGATCTGACCGATATCTTCTCGTAGAAGAAATTGTAACAGCATGAACCTGCCGATGTGCTAGCACCTCGTGCTCAAAGTGGAGATCGTAGTGGTGATAGTTCGTCTTTGCGACAAGAATAGTGAGGTGAATGCCCTGCTTGATCGCTGTGGCCTCAGCTAATTCTTTTACTTGTGAGTAATATGGATCGTTGTGGAAGGAATCATGTACGTGCATGTATAGTCTGGAAGAGTCATCTGCGCTATGCTTGCCATCAGTTGACTCACCATCCACGTCTTCCCCGAAAGTATTATCGCTACGGTCGCTTGTGAGGAGCTCGTCCAAACAGAGTACGAGTGCGTACCGGTCCAGATCCTCCTCTTGTTGGTTGGATAGCCACCACCTTGTTCCTGCGTAGTTGAACCTGGCCGTATTTCCCAACAGGAAGGAAACGCTGTAGGGATTTAGTGGAGCCGCATTAACATTTACACCAGCGTTCTTGTCGGCATTCACCGCAGCCTCCGCATTGAATCTCCACCACAGATCCACTGCAGCAACGGCCGCTGAAGCCCCGCCAGCTGTGAGAGAAGCAGGTGCAACGCCCAGAGTGTCGAAGGAAGCGGTGATGAGAAGACGTGGTGTGTCCGCAGAAGCTTCTTTCGGTTTTACTTTCAACGACGCATAAATATTAATACCCGTAAACGAGGCGTTCGCTGCTGGGGTTACCTCCCGAACACTGTTTCCGATCGACACTGCAGCATACTCGCTGACTTCTAGAGTGGCGAACATCTTCTTCAGTTTCTCAGCAGCCACCCCGTCTTGAGGAAGGAAATAAACAGGGATGGACACAGCTGCGCGAGAGAGCTGGTGCTGCAGCAGTAGCTCATTGTGTGTGTCGAAGGGCGAGGTGGCAGCGACAACCCCATTAACAGGGAGGGACACAAGTTGCTTCCAGTCGGCTTGTGTTAAATGTACCTCAGTGGGAATAAATACAGTGTGACCTGCATGTGCGGAGATATCAGCCGGATTAAACTGCGAAATTGCGCCGCGGAGCAGCCACTGCTTCGAGCCAAAAGACGATTGACCCAACCCTCCTGAGGCATCCGTTTGTGACTTTGCATTACTACGTTCGAAGCTGATCGCGTGCGCTACATCAGCTGTTAGCACAGGTATTGACGCCGCTACTTGAATTCTCACTAGCACTGCCAGTAGTGCCAACGACAAAAACATCTGCGTTGGTAATGTTCGTTGAACGGACGTTATGTGTGTTACCGTCCACTGAATACCTTTGTTCTGGTGCCTTTCTTCTTTTCAAAAAAAGTTACTTTCGTTATCGCCGTTAAATTCCCCAATCAGTGTTAATGTCCTTGCGGTACACGGTTTCTTCCTGGTACTCTCCCTTTTGATGTTTCAAAATAATAGCGATTGCGCAAATGAGGGTGAATTCGAAACAAAAAAGAAGGTAACTGAAGGAAACGATGTGATGGATTTCAGGCATTTGAACTAAACTTGAGCACTTTACCTGAAAGAGGAGGGAACAAAGGAAGGACGTCTAAAACACGCAGTCTGTGCCCCCGTTAAACCACGTATCAGATGACTACACCTTTACGAACAAAGTAACCACACAATCATACCTACCACCACCAACTGAAGAGGTACTGTGGTACACACGAACTATGCGAAGTGGGATAGCAGACGCTATCACCAAGCAAGCGCTGGTGAAACAAAAAGGCACCGTTAAACTTGGCCACTTCCGCCACTGCTTCCGGCACGGTCATCCCCACCCTCCACCTCCTCTGGGATGTCAGGGAACTTCGGGTTTTGTGGATCGATCTTAACCATGTAGTCCATGGATTTGCTTTTCTGCTTTGACAACTTTCCCTCTGTGAGGACCGGCTCCAACATGTACGGGTCAGGTGGACACGAGTTTGCAAAAGACACCTCCATGGAATCGCACAGAGCCATAATCTCATCTTCTGGCACAGGTAGCTCGCCATTCCTTGCTGGATTAAGCTCTGTTGCTTCATGAAAGTACCGTGAAACGTGAAACCCGGCCAGAACGGTGTCAACGCCGTAGGTGGCAAAGTTGATAGCTTTCTGATTAAGCATAGGGCACATTGCCAGAGTCGGGCTCATCCGGTCAATGGCCGCATTCTTCTCCAGAGCCATCTTACCACATTTATGCTCAAACATACGCTTTCGTAGCCGCAGCATATCGTTGGTAAGTTGTTCGTACTGTTTGCACCACTCTTTAAGATCGGCGGATGAAGCCTCTTTAAATCGCATGAGTGCACGACGAAAGCGCGGTATCATATAGTATGTCGCCCAGTTACTGAAAAAAAAGAGATTTGTGAACTGTCTTTGAGCCGCCAGGTAAACACTAGCCACAAAGAGGTGCTCCAGTGGTGGAAGTGTTGATGGTCCTTTTTCTATTGACTCCTTCACTTCCATCTCTTTTAGCACACACCGTTCGCAAACGGTGAAGAAGTTCATACGAAGAGACTTGAGGTCTGCTTCCATCGGGAAATTATGGTAGCGCTGCGGTAACTCCATCAAGTCTGTGGCCTCGAGTGGACTGTGGCCCAATGTGTTCAATCCAAGTGCTGTTGTGAGGGAGCGCAGCGTGTGATTACCATCATATGGTAGCGGCTTGTTGAGAGCTTGCGAAAAGGTTAAGTTAAAGGGGTACTGCAAAAACCGTAGGTGGTGATTATCACCACCCGCACGTCTTGCAAGCTCCATCAGACGGTAAATATTTATTACCTGAGGCGGGGGCTGGCGGTTGCGAATGTAATCAGGGACCATCGCATCTGGTGGAAGCGTTGGATAGTCACGATGAATGTGAGGCGCAAGATAAGGTGAAGAAATCCCATAGTACTGCAAAACGCCGAGCTTTACCTGGTTCTCCAGATAGGCGAAAAGTTGGAGAATGTCATCATCGATATGGGCATCCGGCCTACCGTCAAACAATGTGTGGAAGCCGTCCAGTAACAGAACGTCGATACATTCTATTTTTGTGTTGTAGGCAACATTGGTAAAGAAAGCTTCCAACCAATCCGGGGAAAGTCCAGCTGCAGAAGTCTTGGACACGCGGCGGAGATTCAAGCGAGCTAGTTGTTCATCGCTCAGCTCACTTATACGGAACCCAGACTTCAGCTGCATAGAGGGAAGTGAAGATGCCTTGTAGCGCTCAAAGATAGGGACGATACGATTTCGAACCACAGCAGTATTGGAGGATTCCACTTGTGTAATTTCCTCCTGAAATGGCTGCTGCTTAATAACACCACAACGACAAACAACAACAAAACCTTCACGATCGAGCTCGAATGCTTGCAGGGCTTCATAGAAGGCACGAGCAATACTCTGATGAACGTCAGACATGCTTCCGTCAAGTTCAAAAACGTTGCACCCTTTGATTATCTGCAACTGCAACGACTCCACAGCCTCGTTAATATCATTCGGCATCTTGCAAGTGGCGCAGCCCAGCCTAGAAAGATGCCATCCCACTGGTGATGGACAAATGTGACGCCAATTCTCAAATACAGTAGACCTATCGCACGTGTATTTGGTACCGCGGGCTGTAGCCCTCCCAAGTATGGGTACCGCTTTGGACTCCCGCGCATCTGCCTGCCCCTGAGGTCCTAACATGCCACGAATGGCGCTCTGTGCCCGATTCCCGTATAACCCGTTAATTCCTGTCGTTTCGCCCGTCCGGCCGCCGGGTTCAATACTGCCACCCTGATCGACACGAGGGCGTCGCCCTGGTTGTTGGCCGTCTACGCCGCTGTGAGACACCCGACGCACGTGAATGCCATAACAAGTAAAGACCAAAGTGGCAGTCCGTCGCCAACCAAGTGCATGACGCGAGCAGCTTCTCATCACAGCCGAATACGTGTGAACTGCTACAAAGCTGCTCAAAGGAGCGGGTACACACTAGAGAAACCGGGTGGACGGCAGTTCGCACTATTCGCTACGATGTTGACAACAAAGCGGAATAAGATTATTGGCACTACCCAAGGATGCACCAGACGTCAGCCGTTTATTTGAGTGAACCAGTGTGCTAGTAAACCTACACGGGACCTCAAGAGTTATGAGCGGGATGCTATCTCTTGGTGCCTTTCCACTAATACGTCAACTCCGCCCCCCTCTATTATTTCCCCCTAGCGAGACACAAGTGAATATGAAGAAAAATAAACAAAGTTGTCAGTGACAAAGTCAAAGCGATCAACCCACTTGAAATTCACCCAGAGGGTAAAACACAACTCCACTGGCGTTTTAGTTTGTACAAATAAACAGACGACAGTGCTTTCATATCAAATTGTGGAAAGCGGCGCAGCGCAGTCATGATACATATTTTCTCACCCTTGTATTGCAAAGGGTTTCTCTATTTATTTCATTTACCACAGGGAAGGACGAAAGAGACCACCGCGTTCCAATCGCCCCTCACACCGCTATTGTAAACATGAACCCCTTGCTTGGTACGGCAGTCAACAGTACCATAGTGGAGAAAAAGAAGAAGGCAAAAAATATCTATCTAGAGTGCATCACAGCTTTGTATTCTTCTTTCCCCCTCCCCCCATTAATGATCATTGGCAAGAGCTACTTATTTTCTGAAGCAGACTTTGTTGATGTTGCAATTCACATGTGACCAAGGCACAAAAAAAAAAAAAGTGCGCCAGGTGTTCCCAATGTGCAAAAAGAGTTCCACAAAAAATCTATTTGTGCAACTGAGAGGGCACACAACGACTCGTCTTTACGCACCAACGTTTATAACACGCCAGCTCGCCGCACTGCGTAGCACGTTTGCGTTTCCCCACCAAACCCATTATATGTACATGTATTTTTCTTTTACTGTCCTACCCCAAGTTTTGTTCATCAAAGTAAACATAAAGCGGCACAACCCATCCCCACCTCAATACCAACGGCATATATATATATATATATATGTATATAAAGGTAGACCGACTTCAACGTTAATCATCTAGCATGCAGAGTAGCGCGACGCCCCGTCGTATCCAATGTTCTGGTGGAGACGAACCCGGACTGAGGTCGAGGGAAATAACGTAGTTCGTAGACAAACCAGTCGTTGATAGGGCACCGGCACGGGCGGACGTCTTGTACACCGGACACTCATATACCGGCTTCGATTTGTCTTGATCCTTTAACCGTTGTGGTTCGAGGTTGATCAACGGCATGGATGTGTACAGCTCCCGAGGGTTGCTCTCGCAGAGCGACATCCCCTCAAAAGTGAAGCGGGCCCCTTCGAGAAAGAGGCCGTGGATAAGCACACCCGCCTTGGGTGTGTTGACAATGTCCTCCACTACTTCATAACGTGTCACATTTGTGCGGAAACGAATATCATCAATAGGTATCATGTTTTCACGACTGTGAGCCTGCAACACACCGGTAAGGAAACCCTGGGGGAAGAAGAAACCAGAAATCCAGAAACTCATAGGCATACCATTGTCGTTCCAGTCACGAAAGAACTCGACGCGCAGCAGTGTGTCCTGAAACCATGATGCCAATGGCTTTCGTGATAGATAGCTGTTCTCATGCCATATTTGAGGAACCTGACCAAGAAGGCATGCGTCGAACATGCTCTCAAGCCGCGCCGACATGACAACTTCCCCCTTAATACCTCGCTTAAGCTCCAAAAGGGTTGCTTCCAGCTTCCTGATAATCGAATTGAACACATCAATCTCCTGGCTTACCACGGTGCCGAGTGAAATCATAACACCGCCCTCTGTTAGTTGGTACGTGTCGGGGTGGGCTTTAGTCTTGTCGATCGCCTCCGGTAAGCGAGTCTGGAACTCACTAACCATCTCAAGTACTTTATCCTCTGGGCTTCGTCCCGCCGTCCCCTTCGTGCGTGGTTGGACGGAGAGCATAACTGCCAGTTGGTTTCTTGCCGTTGTACGGTTGCATGCTATGTCAGCATTAGAGTGCATTCCAAAGAGTTCTGGACTCTCGAAGGCAGGAAGATCAGCTAAATACTCCTTTACTGCGTCGAGAGACTCGACATCCTCCGGAATGCAGTAAACACCGTCAGAGGTGATGTTAAACTGCCCGGGTTGAAGCACGTTTTCGTTAAAAAACGCGTCGAGGATATTAACTAGTGCGCGGGAATCCAAGAAATCAGTTACGCGCCCACCGTAGTTTATGGTGCCAACCATATAACGAAGGGCGCTCCACGGCACACTCTCACTCACACCAGTTGGCACGTAAACCTGAAGTGTGTGCAAACTTGCCGAGAAATCCGATTGATTCCACTCATAAGGGATATTCCACCCTAGTGGCCCAAACTTACGCCTTTCCTGGATAACTGCGTGGAAATATGCAAGTGAACAAAGCAGACGACGCCACGTTGTTGGGTTTTCAGGTCGGCCGTCCCACAACGCAGGGGTCACTTCATTACAGAAGCTATCGCGTATATTCGCTTTGAGGCCCTTCGGTGGCTCCTTTACTACCTTTACACCAGACTGCAGCAGGAGCACCGGGAAGTTCCGTGTTGGCATTGTCGTGAGCCAAAGTCGGAAGTCACTGTGAAGTGTGGTTGAAATGTGCAGTTTTTCGACACAGCGCTCCAGTGTAGACATCCATGATTCATACACGTGACAGTTCTGCAGGTAAACCCACCAACCATCTTTGCTCCCTCTCCGAATCATCTCCTCGGCCTTTGGTCCTTGATCTTGACCCAACGACAGGACAAGTTTCTTTTCGGCGAAACCTTTGCGCTCCGCAAACTCTGTGAAAAGAACAGTAGGGTCAATACCTGCCGTAAGGACGAAAATTATAGGCGCCGTCGGCGAACTGTCGGCAAAACATGCCTCCAGGTCGAAAGCAGGGCTTTCGGTGAATACTTTCCCCAGATAATGAGAGCAGACAATCGACAGGCCGTGGCTTGTCAGGTCCTCGCGACATGCCTTCAGCACGAGAACCTTCTGGAACAGGGTGAGCCCTTGTGTGGTGGAAGGAAACCACTCGTAAGCTGTGTCACTTTCGAACCACGTGGACCAATCATCTTCATTATCGTATATAGTATCCTTAATATCACCAAATGTCTCTGGTAAGGCCATGGAAAGCGCCGTGAGCTCATTCCACGCCGCTTCAGTCATCCACACAGGCCAACTATCGTTATCTATATCAACAAGGGATCGACCCTCGCTACCTTTAAGCAAAAACTCCCACTCAGCATCACTAATAATCCCCTCCTGTCGATAGATCTCAGAGAATATTAACGCGACAAACAGGGGTTTGTCCCTCTCGAACAATCCACGGCACACAGTACGGTAGGAGTCAAGTGTCACCGCCGGAAGAAGAATGGCAACACGCTCGTCCACGTCGCTTACCTTTTCGGTACGATGCATCGACTTCACAAAAAGCTGCTTGAAGAAATCAAGGGAAATTTGGTACATATGGTCAACTCTCGCAAGATGTGAAAGAACCGTATATATGACGGCACCTCGCGTCGCCACTGGCCTATATCGGTTGCAAGCCACCTCAATGTCTTTTTGCGTCTGCTCTGCCAGATTGAGTGCCTCTGTGACCGCTTCACTCGTATCCTTTGCTTCGCTGAGGGTACGGACAAGTGGTTCGTTGTCAAGAATATTTCCAGTGGAAGACGTCAGGAGGTGGAGAATACGATCTTCAATCGCCTTCAGTTGAGTCTTGCCGTCGGAAATGTCCTTCTGAGTGTTGCTGGCTTTGGCTTCCAGTTCCGCACATTCGTACCTTACCACATCGGTTAGCAACTGGTTTTCAAGACCTCCTTGGGTCACAGTAAAGTTAATAACGGTCACTTTAATCTGCAATTCGGGTAAATAGTGTGGGTTGGGTAGTTTGCTTGTCATGTACATTCTAAAACCCGGATCATAATCAATCTCCACATCACCTAGCTTCAGCAACAACCTACCCTGAGAGCGGTACGTCTGTCTCAACAGAACAGGATCGAGTGCAGCGTCCACAGTTTCCTCCACATTTTCTATCAACACGGGCAGGCCGACTCGGATGGCATTTTCCAAGGTCCGCATATACGATGGGTCACTGAGCCTAATCGTACGAAGGTTGTTCTCCCGCTCCATGGCCCGTATCCAAGCACATGCCTGTCCCTGTGGGTCAATACAGAGGCACCATCGCTTAGACTTGGTAACGATGACGCCATTCTCAGTGCTGACTGGGTCTTGTGGAAGACCTGCGGAACTCCACGAACTCACCTTGGCAGGGCTTACTAAGGTGGTCAAATCGAACACGCTGTTACCGATGGGTACACCAAATTCCTTGCAGTTTTCCCACCACGCAGTGAGCATGCGCTTACGGTAGGGTCCTGTGAAAGGGCCAAGGTATGCGATACATCCTGCAGCCAATGCAACTTTTCCGGGTAACCCCAATTTCTCATCTTGCAAAAAGGTAATGGAGCTGTGCCACCGATCTTGCTCTCGCGAGAGGCCGCTCATCAACTGCTCTGATCGGTTGAGACGTGCTTTCGTCAGCGCAATGTCCGCCTCAAGCTTATTTTTCTTTTCAATATTCTCTTGCATGTCTCGCTTTAATCCGTTGATTTTGTCCTCGATACTTTTTAACCGATCCTGTGCTTCGCGAAGTGTTGCTGTAGCCACGCTTAATTTAGCCTCAGCCTCCGCTAAGCGTTCCCGCTTCGGCGCCACAACCTTCACGACTTCATAATAATTGTTGATCGCTAGCACCCACATAGAGAGTGACTTGCAGGCTTTCGAACTCTTCGCCACCTCTTGGGGCTGAAATTCAGGATTGTTTACGTACTTTTGGATAGATCGTATTGTGCGCTCAGTTAATTCATCTTTTTTGTAGTTCTGTAAATCCTTGATAAAGTCCATCCGACCCATAACGAGCTTGGCACGATCCCAACTGAGGTCACGCTCGCCTAAAAGTATCAACACAGCTTCGAGAACGAGAACAACACGCGCCGCAGGCTTTTGGAAACTCTTTACTTCACGAATGTCGTCAGGTCGAAGCTCCGCAAGCGCGTTCTCCGCAGCGCGCAGGATGGGTAGCGCCTTGTCAAGCTCAGCCTGACACTCAGCACGAATACCATCGGCTTCACGGCGAATCGCCATAGCTGCCTCCTCTTCTTTTGAGCACTCCGTTCGCACCACCTGCGCACTTTCTTGCTCTAATTTCACTTTTGTCATGATCTCTTCAGTGTCCTGTGCAGCTTGGAGTAACTTTGGCTGCATTTGTACGAGCTGCTCCTTCATCTCATCAACGGTACACTGGGTGCTTTGCAGTTTATCAAGACCGGCCTGGTAGCGCTTCATCTGCGCTATTGTCTGCTCCTCCTGCTCCGAGAGGAGTTGATGATAGCAATTCAGGAGCTCAAGATACGAACTGGGAGTGGTGTAGTTGCGACGGTGCAGCTCCTCAAAAAACTCCTCTGACCGGTTCTGCACGTCGATGTGAATGGACACGCAAAGTTTAATGAGACCGTTCTTCATTTCCTCATCCAGCGGCAGCTCACTAAAAATGTGCTGAGCTACAGAATGCAGAGCATCTGCGGGCCACTGGTCGAACCAGTCAATTGTGCAGCAGTTGACTAGTGACGGAAACATACGCAGACGGCGTCGGAAGGGCTCACCAACGGGGGAGAGCGCCAGCACAACATGTACATTATTACGGCAAAGTGTAACGAAGTGAGAAAATATAGCGTTGCGAGCCTCTTTCTTGCCAGCAGCGGATGCAAGGGGCCGCACAGCTTCGACTATTTGATCGATATCCTCGTTCTGCATAAGTCCCGGTACCTCGCCGGTATTGAGGAGGTTGTTGACATCTTCTAGCATTTCCTCCTGTACAATTTGGTTGTCAGTGAGGAAGAAGACTGAAGGATTATCCTTACAGCCGCTTTCCATGAGTATCCCTTTCAACCGTTCCCTAAACTCTGCCATGTTGAAACTCCTTGTAATAGTGACCTCGTGCACCGCCAGATTGCACATGAACGCCGCCAGCTTACAGAGAGACTGACGTCCCGTACCACCCATACCCACAAGAAGCGCGTGGCCACGGGGTTGGCGAAAAATACGGCAGATACGTGAGATATGGTGTATAGCGTCCTTGAAGAAGACTAGTTCGCACGTGCCGTTGGACTCAATATTATAGCCGTTTTGGTATTCGCGCAGTACTTCAATAAGGCCCTCTCCTGTTTGGATTTCGGCATACTGCGAACGGTCTCGTCGCATGTAGTCACCGAAAATGACATTCTCAAGTCGCGGGTCCCAGTTCATCTTTAGTACTCTCTGTGATACGCCGCTTAGAGTTTTCCACCACCAACGTCTGTCCCCATCGTCAATCATACGGTCATGAAAAACACGACTCACTTCGTGCACGAAAACATTAAGCAGTATCTCACGAGTTGGAGCACTTGTCGGCGACACCTGCATAATGCCCTGTACAACTTTGCTAAAATCACGTAAGTTAAACGTATAGTGGGACCGCTTCGGCGTGGGGAGCTTCTCCGTACTAATAAGGTAATAGCACTCTTTAATCGCCTCGACGAGAACGCTCGAAAGCGCGTTCACATCTGGTTGCTCCCAAGCCGAAAGGAAACCGTGCAGAATACACCCGAATATACGGCGGATGGAGTGGTCACTAAAGCTCGGTTGACAGAGAAGATGGAATCGTGATGTTAGCCTTTTTGTCATTTCATTCCTGCCGCCACCTGGTACACCACATGCAGTAAGAAAGACAACATCGTGTACCTCTTTGAACGTAGCAGGGGACTTCCGCTTGTCATAAAAACCCCCCTGTGTGATGAGTTGCCGCAAGAGCTCCAGTGGCGGTGATGCACCGTACCTCTCCAGTGCCGGCATATTCAAATCGTCCACGATGAAAACAGCGCGTTTCCCGGGTTTGGGACCAATTGCATTACTGCGTAGTTTATATAACTTGCCGTCCAACCTGTCTTCAATATCACGAGCTCTACTCTGTGCGCTGAGTACAGTGTCGAAATATTCCCACGGACCCTCTGGATCGTCTCCACGCAACGTACCGGTTACAAAGTCCATAACAGCCAGCGACTTTCCCGTTCCAGTCACACCGTTCAGTAAAACGTGCCGTGAGTTTGCAACAAGAACTCCAAAGAGAGTTATGACGCTGACTGTCTCCGCGGTGGGTACAATGAGATCGAAGTACGGCAACTCCGGGCTGAAACAGAAAGTGGGCACCAGATGACGCCACGTGACAAACCTCATCGATGCTTTGTGCACAACGTAGTCGTAAACGCTGTTACCATCATCAGCCGCGATCTTTCCTGGAAGCAACTCCTCAAAGTGCTTCTTGACAAAAGCACTGAAGCGTTCACGAGAGTCATCCCGAAGGTTACCCCCCACTGACCAAACAAACGACATTAAAAAGTACATGTCAAGCAAGGTTTCATCATCCGCAGATACTTGCTCATACGCGATCTCAGGGGCCTTAAATTCCTCTGGCTCACTCGGCACCAGCTTGACGCCCGAGTATGTCGTCTCAGGTAAGAGATACACGTCATCGTTTTGCGGTTTCGCTTCCTTCGTACGAAGCAGTGGTGGCAGTAGGTCCTCTTCATCAATAGTTTTCATGAACGCAGCAAGCAGTTCGATGCACGATACTGCTAACTGGGCATCAACAGACCCAATCCACTCCCGACACTCTTTACGAATGAAGTCAAGGGACATGGGGAGGAAGCGCTCCAGCAGCTCACTTACGCGGTCCGCTCGAAATCTAGGAAACATGGTAGCTTTTTTGGTCACAAGACTCTTTGCTAGGGGAATCCACCCACGTCCACCGTCCACATAAAACGGTTCCGTGAACACCATACCGCAGCGGGACACAGTTGCGGGTGACGCAACTGCCAGATCCTGAACTTCAAACATAAAAGTTGCCGTGCTTGGAAGTTTGATGCGCTCACCGTTGAAAAGACACAGCAACTTGTTGTCATCCAACACTGTGTTCATATTTTCAATCCAAATAGCATCGACAGGTCCGTCGAAAACAATCCACTGACGATCAGGAAGTTCCTGCGCAACTCTTGTAATGGTCCTTGCAATGTTACTAATAATACCGTCCGTCCATTCGCGTGTGATTTCATTCACCTGGCCGTAAAGCTCACCCATTGTAACAGACTTTGGATTTAAAAGGTGAATGTGAATGGTGTTAAAAAGCGGAATGTTGCCCTCTGGATCGTGCCCGTCTGCTTTAATTTGTGTCAGAGCCCCTTGAACAACGTGCATGATAGTCGACTTCCCGCTAAAAGTTTGACCAACAAGCATTACACCATGACGTACAACGAGTGTGTCGTAAAGTTGCAATGTTTTTGTTATCAACCCTTCGACCACCTGCAACCCTTTTTTCTCCATATCTTCCCGCACGTAGCGAACTAAGAGGTCACTCTGGGTCTCCTCGATCTTTACAGTGGGAAAGAGATCCTTAATAAGAGCCATGAAAAGTATGGTGTCGTCACGGAGAAACTTGGGAACATTGGCGTCCCGCATTGCTCTAATCAAAAGCATATCTTCATCATCGTTCGGATGTTGCCGCTTAAGACCTCCAGCAAGAACGAGAATAGACTTTACCGCACGCATACCAAAGTCGTAGTGATCCTGCTTTGACAACTGCTCGGAGCTTAACTTGTACAACTGCACCATCTTGCGCGCCAGTGTCCGCGCATCCTTAAATCCTTCAGAGTAAAACATGATTTCAGCAATAAGAGCGTAATCGGGGATCATCATGCAGATGGGACGAAACAGGGCTTTCAGGTTATCTGGAAGCTCGGTACGACCTGCATAACCAGGGTTCATGGTGATAAAAACACCGAAATTCCTGCTCAGTTTGATCATATGCCCGTCAAAGCTCATGCTTTCTAGGCGTTGTGCAAGAGCACTAGTAATATCTAACATCTGCTGCGCCACCACAGAGAGCACCTCTAGTTCAATACGGTTGAACTCGTCAAAGCACGCCCATGCACCCGCCTGCGCTAACCCAGCAAACATACGAGACATAGTCTTGTAGTTGATACCATCAGAACAGTTAAAAACAACAACTTGTCGGGCCAACGCTTTCCCCAAGTCCTTCACCGACTCAGTTTTACCTGTACCCGCAGGTCCCTGGGGAGCGGCTCCAAGATTCATTGCCAGAGCGCTGGTACATGTCAAAAATGCACGATCGGTCAGCGGGGTAATTACAAGACGCGGTTGATTCCCAAGATACTCATAACCATACCACAGATGAGCATCGCAGTGGTGGATTCCAACGCTCATGCCAGATTTCACAGAGTCAGTAGCCTCCCAATAATAACGCAGTTGCTGAGCCCAGGCAAAATCACTGAGAGAAGTCACACTGCTCTCATGAAGAGTATACACGATGTCACGATTGTGCACGTTAAGCACAATTAGTGTACAAACAAGCGTCCGTTGCAACTTAGTTAGGGACCCCTTCACCAAATTGACTGTCTGAAAAATTTGTTGCTGGTAATGTTCGTGATACTCCAGTAATGAGCCTGCCCTTATAGCCTCTTCGACTTCTTGGGTCCACACAACCATATCAACCGCCTGAATACACTGCGCAGGGTGGTTAAAAAACCAGGTTTCACGTGCCTCTGGGGTATACGCCTCAACCGTCTTACGCATATGCATAAGCAACGAGGCTCTCATCATACTCTCGATCTGGCACAACCACTTCTCTACATTGCCAATAGGATACACAACTTTCTCAAATTCAACTTCTTCTCCATCTCCAGACATCATCCCCGAAATTTCGCTGTATGTATCCCCCGAAAAAATAAGGGATGCTATCGAATCAAAGCATTTGGTGAGATGCGGTTGCACTGCCTTGGGATTACGCACGTCGGAAAGAATTGACAACAGTTCGTCGTTTGAGAGGAAGTAGAACCGAGGAAACGCAGCACGCTTCGTCTCGAGACACTCTTCCAGTTTCTTCTGAATGTAATCAATATTCAAATTAGCTTGCTGCAGTTGCTCCAGCACACCGTTCTCGGTGCATATCTGGTAAACGTTCTTGTCGTTATGTGCCTTCATTGTCAGCAGACACAACAAGGTATCCACCGAGCTGAACTGCATACTTTCTTCAGGAAGCTGGGCTTTGATATCGTCTGAAGAAAAAATAAATTCAAGATACATCCAGTTCTTTTGAAGGTTAGTCCACTCTTCCATAACATTACCTACGTGTCGAAGGTTGCGAATCCATTCCTCCACACGGTCGCGAACCGGTGCAGCAAATCGTGAAGCCATTATCGTCTGAAGTTCAACTTGATTATCATCCAGTTGCTGGATTACATCTTCTAGAGCATCCAATATGAAAACACCGTCACGGTTTCTGTAAGGTTTGGTGGTGAACGAAATCCCGTTCCATGTCTGTTTAATTTTGTCCAGGTCATTGGATATCTTCCACTCACCGGTTGCTAGCCCGACTTGCTCAGATAGTACCTCCTTGTATTCAAGAATATTTAGGTCTTGCAAGTTCCGCAAACTCAAACCTTCGTGATAGCGATTATCCGAACCAGTGGCCTCCCTCAAAACAATATTCCAGTGGCTATCAGTCATGTGTTTGTTACCACAATCGTGAATAACGGGCATAATCGCTCTGAGTTCTTGAAGTTCAGTTAAAAGATGTTGCCCCACTTCATCTTCATATTCCTTTTCCTGGACCTGTCTGTTCAGAGCACCGGTGCGCCTTATGAGTTGGTTGACTTCATCCTCCATGGCAGCTGTGTCCAGTTCTCTAACAGGACTATTAAACCACATTTCTCTTTGTTTCATAAACGTGTCTAAGAGTGTCCAAGCTTCACGGCGGACAAAAACCAAGCTCCTCATTTCTTTGAGAGTAGACCAGTCGATTGGAGGCCGATCAAACAGTTTCGCATATTTGGTCAGTTGCGTTTCACTTGCCTGAATCTCGCTGAGCTTCGTATTAAGTTCCGCTAAGTACTGAATTATCGGTTCTACGTTCTCCGTTAAAACAACAAACTCGCTGTTGGTAAGAATTTGCTTGATCGTAACGCACTCGTCTTCGACGTTGCACACGCTGTCTTCCAGCGTTTGAGTATGAAACGGCAAATTTTCTTCGATAAAGGCTTCGGCATGGAGTCGCGCTTCATCGAAGAGAATCTGAAGGGACATTGCCGTACTGACACTACCTAGAGTTCTCTCTCTAAGTTGCTTGTCTTCGTCATCCAAAAACTCCACTTGTTGTCGGTCCATCAAATCGCACAAAGCGTCCGCCTGAGCAACAGCAGCTTCGGTTTCAGTAGTCTCGCTCACGACCTCCTTGTAATGCGCCACATACTCTGCAAACTGGCTCAGTTGACCCGGGCGTTCATTTAGCACCTGGATCTTCTGCTTGAAATACGAGTGCAGTGAAGAAATGGCCGTCCTCGTAATTTCCCGAAGCGTTGAATCAATTCCATCACGGACAATCCGCATACGAGGCTCAATTTCTGTCTTGAGCTTTGCCGCGTTAATCCATAACATATTCCCTACAAATGACGCCATCAGAACGCGTAACGTATCTTGTGCATCCTGGATTTTGTCGTACAACTTGAACAGGGTAGAGCACGTTAACGGTCTTTCGCCCGTCTCCTCTTCCCATTGCGCCAATATATCGCTCCATTCCCTCTCCAAGAAATGAATGTGAGGGAGTGTAACGGCATACGCCTGCATCTTGGTGTTAGCCTGGGCGTAATCGTCGCCAACCAACTGAAGAATACTAGACTGAAGATAGAGCGTGCGTGCGTCAGACTCGAGTTCACCTCCTAGCACCCAAAGAGCAGGTGCCTTGGTGAAGTGACCCTTCAGCCGTTTCTGGGAACACAACCGTGTAACCGAACCAGTAACCTCGATGCATTCGGTGATAAGCTCCGTGCAAAGAGTACGTATAGCCCTCTCAGGTGGATTAAATAACATCTGATCCTCCGTTGGCTGTAACAAAACCTGAAAACCAACTGAACGCAGTTCTTGACTGCTCTGGATATGCAATGTGTTATACAGTGTTTTGATCGCCGAAAGGATTACACGAAACACAGTTTCCGATGTAACACAGTCCACCATACGAATTAATTGGTCAATTTGTGAGTACTCTACTATACTGCGTTTCAGCTCACGCATTCTTTGTAACTGTTCTCCCCTGGCATCGTGCATCGACTTCATCTTACGTTGTGAGCGAAAACTCCCCGACCCTGTAACAATGGCGTTAGCGAGTAGGTACTGCTCTAACGCCTCTTTTGTGTTTATGTCGGGAACGTCTGCCTTGCTCTTCATAACTTCAATCAGTTTCATGACACCAGTCTCAATCTTCTCCATACACGCAACGAATGCAGCCGAAGTTTTTTGGCGCTGCTTCGCTTGCTGCGTCCGAAAGTCCTCGATAGTATAATCGTGCTTTCCCTGCGCCTCGTACAGCACCAATGGATGTGTTGTAAGGTCGTAGGAAGCGTTAAGAACTTCCAGAATAGGGGTACTGAAAGTGGATTTAGATATGAGTAAGTTCCTTGAAAGCAGCCGCCTCTTGTTGAGAAAGTCCTTAGCACGTACATTTTTGTACCACCGGAAAAAGGCTTTGTAGACGAGGTATGTCTTGAAGAAGTGTACTTTTCGAAGGACATCAAAAAGCGATGACTCCCGCATCCACTCAGCTAAACTAACAACCTCCGAAGGGTGTCCTGGTCGGACATGGACAACCCCTGTTGCACTCATTATGTAGTGCTCCTTCTGCTCCAATCCACGCTTCATAGGGCTAACACATAAATCATAAGGTCTGAATTCGAGTACATGAGGAGCGCGACATAAGTATACATATTTCAAATGGCTGCTCGATCCATTGGCTGCAAAAAAAGTTATACAATCTTCAGCTGTTTTAAGTTTGCGGATGACGGCTGCATCGTCCGGAGCTACCGGGGGGACTGAGCTCTTGTTAGGTGGCCGCATTGCCCTTTGTATCATACGAAGAATCTCACTGTCCTGCTCGTCTAGATGGGTACGCCAAAAGGGCCGGACCCCCGACACAGATTCAGGTTCCATGTGGTCACCATTTGCACCAGGACCATTCAACTCTCTCTCACGGCTAAGGCTACTAGCATCACAAACTTTGTTAGCAACAGGAACACCTCCGTGACGCAAGTTATAACGGAAGTTTTCCGGCTTTTGAAACTCGTATAGCTGCACAGGATCCAACGTTCGATTAATTTCCTTCTCCACTTGTGCAGCAAGATAGGTTTGTGAGACAGTTTTCCCTCTCTCAGTCGACTGGTATAAGGTCTCAAGAAATTCAGAACTGCTATCCCTCTTCGACTGCATTGTTTTTTTTGTGCTTCTTCCCTTGACTAGGAGTTTTCAGTTTTGTAAAATTTATATCCGATCAAAATGGTGGAGAAAGTTATACACAAATACGCACATACGACGCAAATAATGCAAAAGATACGATGAATGCGCTAACCGCGGAAGCAAGATCGGTTCCTCGATCCCATTCGGTGGCACAGAGTCACAGACAACTTTCGCATGCCTCACGTCTGCGCGCAAATGCATGGGGACGGAGACAGCGTGTAGTAGAGGCAAATGTGGCAAGATACCCAGATGAGTAGATAACCACAATGACTCACAGCAAAATAATAATAACAAAAGTGTCCCGATGGCAAAAACTATACAAACACAGTTGCAATGACGGCAGAATCACCAAAAGAGAAAAATCACTGCAAATAGATTGATGTGATCCTATAAATCAAATATCCCCTTTGACAAAGCGATCCAGAGACCGCGCAGTCCGTACACAACCAGCCGTTTTCCCAACATATTCGTCTAAAAATAGGCAAGTGTGCCCAATGCATCAACACGGTAATACTGTACCAAAGGTTTGCCGTGCTGACTCCATCCTAGTATCACAAACAGTCCAGAAATGCAGTCCTACGATACTTAAATCCTGGCCTACATTGAAGAAACCTATAAGTTCATGGCATCGATGCCAACCTTCAAGTATGTCACGTCAACGTAAAATGTGAGCCCAACCAGAGCTGGAGAGTCGGCTTCATCCACTCAAACCCACCAAACTTCCCAGAAAGGGTCAAAAATATATACACTAAATAAGCGAGTAACGAACACAATAGACCGCATGGGACACGCAGAGCTAAAGCAACGGCCCCCAACAAAAAAGAAAAAGACAAACACCCCAAGCACGGTGCACGGACCAACACCAAACCACTTTCGCTCATTGAAAACTGGGGGAAGCCTGCGGTAACTTAGTTTCCAGCGCAACTGGGAGAAGTAGAACAATGACACTTACGAAAAGCACGTTCTGGTAGGCTCCACCTAGACCAAAAGGGATGCCGATACGTCATTGCTCTGGTCGGGTGGAGCAATCCATCGACAATGTGAGGGAGGGGGAGAGGAAATAGGCAACCGTACTTCTCTCGATCCCCTATTCGACAAACTCGGCACTTTAAATCTCAACGACTGCCTCAGGTGCAATTATCCATTTACAAATGGCATTCGACCCACCTGCCATCATCCAGTAGTACCTCAGTTGAAGCAAAAAGAACACAACAAGCAGGTGATCAAGGCACCCAGGAGACACAGTAGACATGCGGAACCCGCAGCACAACGAGAAAACCACAGCGACAATCCCAGGGACCACAACAACTGGAATCAAGGACCCTCCACCAACCAGCGGAACATCAGCAAGGGACACTACACACTACTAACCTCCGCAAACCACACTCCTCTCACGCATACACATAGCACAGCGGCATCGCCTGACCACGCCAGGCGCCTTCCCATGGTGTTGCAACGCAGCGTCATCTTCCACAGTGAAAAATGTCGCAGCAGGACCCTCCAGGAAAGCCGGAGTGACGTGGTCGAGGCGGTCACACCTAAAGCGGAGCGGACCGTCATACTCGAAATGTGAAACAGTATCACCGACACCGAGGCCCCCAGCCTGGCACTCAGTAGAGAAAGTGCCCATGACCCCCACCCCTCTTTTTCAGCGCAGAAGCCAAGAACAGCTGACGTCCCAGCGTCAGAAGAATAAGACGGAGGAATATGCCGCCGGTAAAGGAGGCAGCTCCTCTTGGAGAACTAGCTATTGAATAGAACGGCACGACCGGGTTTTTTGAGGAAGCGAAAACCGTGGAGTGGAACGGGTCCGTCCGTTCCAGAATGCCACACCCGTAGCAAGAAACGGGACCCTTGCCTCCCGTTGCTGAAAGGACTGATTTGGCTGAGCGAGGAGGCCCGAACAATTGGTAGTCGCGAGAAGGGGTACGTTGTGAAAGGAACCATTCGGATTCAAGGAACTACTAACAAACTACAACGCAAGGTCCTCCCTAGATTAGTGCGTGTTAGTGGATATGGGGTTGCAACCCCGACAAAAATGGGGGCGTCAAAGCGGTGGTACCTAGTGAATTGATTCGGTACTTTTTTTTCTTTTTTGAATTTTCTTCGTGGCCCTGTGTGAGCCCGCTCGTTTCGCTGAAGCTCTCGACTCCAACCGCAAAGCGTGTTCCACGTTGCTGTTAGGGGGGTTCGTGGTCGATAACCCCTTTGTTGTTAGTATCGCGTGCCTCCATTCACCTTTTGCTTTCTGTGTTAGAGCCCTCACAGTCGGTAGATGGAGCAGAGAGCTCCCTGCAACAGGCTCATTCCAAGAACGTCTGCCAGCCATTTCAGCAGCCGTTGCAGTCCTATCTCTAATGCTACGCATTCCGCTCTGTAACTGCATGAGAGTTCCCCTGCTCCGGTTTTGGGTGCGCAAATCAGCGTGTTGTTTCTATAGAGCAGGGCAGATGCTCCGGACTTCTCACCGAGGGACACGGATCCATCAGTCCACAATTCGTAGTGCTCTCGCCGCGGTGGCTCCTTCCCCCTCCGTGCAAAATGCCGTTCAATCCACTTTTCGGAAGCCTCCCTTTTGACATCGTCAGGGTCATCAGCGCACACAGGCTTTATCTGCGTGTGAAATATCGGTCGGCAGCTGTGGCGGAGCGTCGATGTCTCTAGTGGGTGCTCGCGTGGCTCAATGTGGAGGTGGGGGTAGGACCGCATGATGCGGGAATGTAAGACTCTGACTGGGTGTTTGCTGTGGTATACTTCCTCAGCACTGCGGCGCAAGCATCCGCCTCGTGACTCACACATCGGCATGAATTTCATGCTGCGCACAAGAGTGGCCGTCTTCAGTGACAGGAGGTTTGCTTCCAGCAGAGAGTCCTCTTTGTGTGTCCCATGCGGTATACCAGCTATGATTCGACTGGCTTTGTGTTGTGCTGATGCAAGGAGGTCGCGACTTCGTTCCGAAGCGTCCCAGTACCATACCTCAATACCATACATGGTGTGTGCCTGTAAGAGGTAAAAGGGCTGCAGAAACTCGTGTGCTGAGCCCTGCGTGAAAGTAGATATTGCTCCTATTTGAAGTGACCTCAGGCCAATTTTTTTCGTATTGTCTGCATAGCGCGCCTTGCCATTTCAATTATGCAATGGAGTATCATAAAGAGAAACTTTTCAAGTTCTTTCAAGTCCCGCCCACACTCCATCGGCGTTTGGCGTGAGCTGTATTCATTTCACAGAATCAAAGGATGTGCTTTTCATCTGCGTTAGGTAAACTTCCATTAGGCACTCTCAAGACAATGGTGCCACCATGTCCACTTACCTCCGCAGTGTGTGTTTGATTGTTTCCTTCTTCGTTTGAGGAAGCAGCAGCGTTAGGTTATGTGCCACTGCCCGACGCTCAACTGCTTCGTTTCCTGTACTGAGCTCAGCATGCCCCATGGCGCCGAAGGCTTTTCACCACTGACAAATACCACAACCATACACGATGTTGGTAAGGCGCGGCTAAGGAATCCTGTTTAGTTTGGAAACCATTTTGCTGTGCATAAACTTTGTCCAGTCCCTAACTGTTGTGGTGCGAGCTGGGCTTCAGTTATTCTTTCCCTCAATCTTCATGGAGAGCTCGTGAATGCCACTAGTTCATTTGTATTTTAATATTTCTTCTTCTTACCATCTTTCTGGATATGTAGAGGAACTCCACACTTCCATGCTGTTGGTGCAATTCCTTTCTGTGCATTCATATCGAACTGTTTAAGCACCAGTATTGGCATTGTGTGATCGAAGTAACGCAGTCACTCTCCGTGCAAGCGATTGTGGGCCGTCACTGAGGTATGAAGTGTTTATTTTAGCGATTTTTCGGGTCCATCACTCATTGTTGGTTGGAATTCGGCGGCCTCCGTTTGTCTCAGCGACTTTGTGTCTGAGCTGCCATATATATCTTCTTATGTGATGCATGTGCTGCAACAAAATGTCGGGCCTTCCGAAAATCTCTGATAGCAGCGTCACCTACTGTGAGTGCCGTAATCATTGGGTGCTTGGCGATCGCAGCGAATAAGCATTCCTGATGCGCCAGTTGCAGCGGTTCTGTACTTCGTCTTGTGCGGGCGGCACGAAACACTTACGGGTCGCGTACGGTCCAGCTACTCTCACACAATGATGTCCAGTTTCTTCCTATTCGACCAGTGGCGACACCCCACGATCTTCCTATGAAGGCCAGTAAGCTAAGGCGTCAAGTGCTGTGGTGTGACTCTGCTCCCTTAGGGAACACCTTCGTCGGTTCCAAAACTTGCGGCGCAGATCAGGTGTTTTTCAAATTCGTCTCTTCATCATATTCTGACCACCCCACAGAGTCACCAGGCAGGACTGTGAAGTGTTCTCCATTTGGCTTTGATCCATGAGCCTGTGATAGTGCTTTGACGCTGAAGGTTCAGGATGTCCGTTTTGTTTCGGCAACCATGTTGAAGAACATATGGTGGTGGCGACCACCTGCCTACTACGATGATTTCGCATGTAACGGTCAATTCCTTGACAGTGGCATATAAGTGTTGCCCTTCCGTGCTGTCGCGTGTGCACGGTAAATTCGGTAGTGTTACAGAACGGAAAATTGTTATTTATGCACCACTTTATAAGGGACCAATGCCTGGTGTTCGGTGGGGGTTGCGTGATCTCACGCCAAGGCGCATGCATTAGAATTCGTGTCGACATGTTGCGGGCGCCGACCTGCTTTTTGCTCAAAGGTTGGATATGGTGAGCATACGACGTCGTGGCAGCGGCAATTGGCATCTTTCTAGTTGGTTGCATTCCGGAGTGCACATGCCCGGTGCATTCAATGATGGTACCGGCCGCCTCTGTCATCAGATCTTCCCCAGCGAGTGTGTGTAAGTCGCCGCCGTCACGGTTGTAGGCTATGCTATGACGTTGGCGACCGGAAATGCTAAAGTGCCCCGGGTTTCTTTTGTCGTCTTTGCTGTACTCGGCTGACAGAAGACCATCTTTTCGTAATTGAGGTTTTTGCGGAGTATTGATTTCTTTCCTTTTGGAACTCTGCGCAGTTCCTCCGCTTTTCGCGTGAGGGTAGGCCTGAGTCGTCCTTCGAATCACAGGACGGCGGCACCTCACTCCGGAAAATATTCGTGGCGGCGCGGTACCGCGTTCGCAGTGACTGGGAAGGAAGAAAAGCGGTGCTCTGGCGCGGCACGGCTGGTCCCTCTGCGTTGCCCTGGCATCTGTGGACATTTGAAGACGGTGTTCTGTGGGTCCAGAGCCCTATCGGCTGGCGTCTGCCCCTGAAAATGCGAGGTAAGAGAGTGAGCGGCGCCGCGTTGGATGGGTAGGAGGGTCGCACCATGGAATTGATGTGTGTGATGGCCTTCCTGCCTTAGCCGATTCCAGTGGAGGTTCTCGGAGGTGATGAGTTTTTACTTTCGAACTGACTACATGCCGCAGCATGGGCGTTCATCGACCGCTGGACTCTAGCAGCCGTGGGGCGTGCTGATTTCGGGAGGAGCAACGAGTGCCGAAGCCTCCCCGAAACATCCTCAGTTCGGGTCGGACACGGCAGCTGCTCCCCGCTCCGGTTGAGGCGTTGCTGCGCTTTCGAATCGTCGGCGGTTAAGGGGTTCTAGCCCCACGTGAAAGAGACCACTTGTCAATACGATCGCCGCCGGTTTCGGCTAACCATTCTGATTGTGCTTTGCAGTGCGTCACTTGCCACGCTACTGCTTCAGAGCGTGGCTGCTCCGGAAGGGTTTTTGGCGAGCCCCCTGGCGGTTGTTTTCACGCTGGCGTTAATCGGACATGATCCCCCGTTTGTTGTCTGATAACGGAGGTAGCGAAAGAGCATGTGGTGTCGTCACATGGGAATAAGGGGAGCGGCGCCAGGCATTTTGCTGTGCAAACCCCTCTTTGTTATACAGTTTGCTGTCTCCTTTCCCATTGGGGTGCTGATGAAGTGCCGAAGAATGATCTTGTGAGGTAGGGGCGACTTTACTAGTCGGGGGAGGTGTCTGCTCTATTACTCTGGAGGTGTAACGCGTAAGTTAGGTGGATGTTGGCGCGTATGCTGGTAGTATTTCAATGTGGTGCAAAATTTTTTGTTTTCCTCCAGCGAAGTTATAAGTGCTCTATGAGCGTGCGGGTTCTGGGGATGTAAGAATCTGTGTGAACGGATTGTGTTTGGATGGGAGTCGCACATTTTCTCTTCGAGAGAGTGTTGGGAGGTTTGCTCCTTTTTATTCCCTTTGTCTGAACAGCAGGAGTTTTCTGATTCTTTGTGGCTGGCCTCTTTTGCTCATCAAGTGTTATTATTATTTTTTTAATTTCATCGCCTACGGTATGTGGACGGGGAGCTGTGCTGATATCACCGCGCTGCCGTGTTTCGCTTCGTACTTGTTCATTGTTTTGCCGTCTTATCACTCTACGAACCGTACCTCGTGGATGGTGAGCAGTCTTGTTAGCTGCTTCGTTGCCCGAGGTAAAAGGTACGCGCTGCTTTTGGGTCGATGAAGTCCCTGCGTTAGGGGGATTCACTCACGCTGTGTTAGTCGTGAAGATGCGCTTCCGCTGCATTTCTTGGGGCAAACGTGTCTGGAAAAGAAACTCCCCCGACTCACTTGATCGTTTGGGCTCCGCTGTGGTAGGTCGCAGCACATAGCCACGATTTTGCCTTCATAAAATATCTTCGTGTCAAGGAGTTGAACTCGGAAACACTAAAGGAGGTGCGGAAAATGCTAATATACAGTGCTGTTCCGCTTCGTTTGCTCGCGTGCTCGCGTGAAGCGGGCCGATATTGAATGCGTGCCAAAACATGGGTTAAGTTGTCGTGTGTTTCGTCCTTTCCTCTTATCTTGTGCCCTGTCCCACGCTGTGCGACCTTACATTGTGACTGTTGATTGGATAAATTGGGTATCGTGATGAAGGGAGTGTACCACTCCTTACGTAGGTTTACATCTGGGCTACTCTTCACTTTGATGCTGCCATTTTTTCGCTCTTACTGGGCAGTGATTCCCGTGCACTTAGCACCGAAACAATCGTATTTCAACATTTGAGAACTAACTCATAAATATAGCTTTTTTGTCCAAGATCGGTCCTTTATTTTTTAATGTTATACAAACTGTTGATTTATTTAAAATATGAACGGTCATCCCAGTTATCAGAGCTTTTATGCTTGTGCTCGTTGTTAAATTCAGCTCCACCTTTGTTCAAGTCGCTGAAAGGTATTTCACTCTTCTTATTTTCCTCTTTTGGTTAGTAGTAGCGATGTCTCGTCGGCGTCCTAATGTGATGTTAACTATCCCTAAGAATACGCTACAAGTCTTTGATATGGGGTTAGATTTCCGTTCTTACCTATCCCGCGTGGATGTCAATGGACTACCAGTTTTAGGCAATGTCGTATCCTATGAGGCATCAAAACTGACTGAAGTATTTACTCCGACTGTAGGGTTGTTAGTGACGATACTGCACATGCTTGCTCATTGCACCTCAAGTTGCTCCGCCGTAGCTTGGCTGAAAGCCTATGATGCCATCCAAAAGATGTATATCGAAAATTCAGAGGAAGAAAACACGGAAGCCGTTCGATACGCTGTGGAGGCTAGAGCGGCTATCAAGGATTATTTGACTGGTGACGCTGTACCCGGTACAAACCTCCTTTGTGAGAAATTGTTGACTCTTCTCGACCAGCAAAGTGGCATCCATGGTTCTCAAGCTCCATCTCAACGGAAGGTCCCGCGGGAACCGAAGGGGGCTTTTTGCAACCTACATCTATCGGACCAAAAGTGCTACCAGGATTTTGCTTGTAATCAACTTCATTTACAAGAAGTGAAGACGGTGCGTCACAGGAAGATTTTTTACATGCGACTTATTGAAGTGCTAAAAGCGGAAAAGCGATCTCGCCAGCAAATCCGCCACCGAATAAAGGACTCAGTTTTCTTTGCCCGATATGGCAATAAAGTTACCGTTCAATGCCAGGGTAAATGGATTCCATTTTTCAAAACAGTTTATACGGACGGAAGGCTAGAGCAGGCGCTTCGAACTCAGCATTTCGCTTGTGGTGACAGCGCTTGCGCCGACGAAAATTGTCTGGGAATACATCCACAAGACCGGCGCGTTACCACGTCCAGTAAACTGATGGATCTTAATAACCCCGATGTAGTACTTCAACAGATAGAGGAAGAAGCGGAGCGACACCTGTCGATGGAGGGGGCATTCAACGATCACGAGGCAGAACATATCTCCGCAGCCGCAAGTTCATCTTCGATGCCTTCGCCTACATCGGAAATGTGGAGAAATACTGTAAGGGAATATGTGCGGCAAACGGGAATCCCACAGGTGGAGGCTGATGAGTCGTTACTCAGGACACTGCAAGATGCAAATGTCCTGGCCACACCAACGGCCTCAACAGAGAGCTTAACGCCACTCTTAGACGAACTCGATATGCGCACGTTCAGCTCGAGCTCTCCGGTCAGAGAGCATCCCAATGCTGAAATAGGGTGAGATGCATTTTACATAACAGTAATTGTGGGAGCTTACTAAAACCTAGAGAACCGAAAATCCGTTTGAATAGCGTGGGATAGATACTGGGGAAGAGCGCAGGTGCACACAACTGCATGGGGCTGCGCATACCTGCAAGCGCAGGTATCGTTATATACGTATATATATAAATATTTATATATGTATATGGGTGACTATACCACTTTACCAAAAAAAGAAAAAAAAACAACAACACAACACAGAACAAAAATAGTGAAGGAAAAACATGCTTTCATAAGATGATAAGTTTTATCTTAGTTGGAATGAAGGTGGTAAGGTTGTCTTCAAATGATTTTTTTTTTTGAAGAGAAGGAATTAACTTTATGGAAAAAAGTCCAAGGAAGTGATTGAGGGAAAGAGAGTACCCTGATGCATTTATCGGTTATCGACACCCGTATGGTATGGGACGGAATCGCAGAAGTATTCCAGAGGAATCAGAGTCATCATTTTTTTTCTTTCGAAATATGATGTTTCAATGATGTCAGGAGTAGGTGAATTTCCCCATGTCACATTGTGCAGAGCATGAATTGAAAGAGAACTACTGCTCGCATATATCGGATTCTCTGCTGACTGTGCTTCTTCCTTGCTACTATTGTGTAAAATGTGACTAAGGTTAGTTTAGAAATATAATATGACCGATATGTTGTTTGCTGTTTTATTGACTATATCGTTGTTGGTGCATGTGTCGTTGGCACTGGACCCTACTTATGGAGCCCAAGACGCGTATCTTGACCATTTTAAGGGGATTAGTTCCAGTGGAACGTTCCAGTGTCTTACCGGCAGCAAAGTCATAAAGGGTGACCAGATTAATGATGATTTTTGTGATTGCCCCGACGGAAGTGATGAGCCAGGGACATCAGCTTGCACAAATCACTTTACCAAAGTTAAGTTTCCTGACGGGTGGAAATTCAGATGTCGCAATATTGGTTTTAAGTCAAAGGAAATACCACACAATAGAGTCAACGATGGTTTATGTGACTGTTGTGACGGCTCTGATGAATATGGCGGTATTGTGCAGTGTGCTAACATTTGTGCGGAGGTGCAGGAGAAAGAGGCGGAGGAACTTATGCTGGAAAGGGAGAAGATGAAGCTTTCTTTAGAGGAAAAGAAGAAGATGGTTGAGCAGGCCACAGTCAAACGGGAACAAGATAAAGTTGCTTTAAAAGAAGAGAAAGCAGAGCTGGAAGCGGCGGAAATTTCCCGTGAGCGGATGTCAAGAGACCTTCCGCCGTTGGAAGACCACGAAAAGAAGGAGAAACAACGCTTATCCGAGGAGTTCAAAATTCTTCAAAAACACATCCAGGAAAATGAGGCGAATGAGGAGGGCACAAAGTTGAAATATAGGTCAGGCTGCACCAAATGGTACACAACAGTGGACTGTGGTACCAAATCAAGCGTAACAGATGAAAAGGGATGTGACGAGCTAATTCCAGGTAATGTGTCTGGTTACTGTGAATGTGCTGAAGCAAAAACAGATGCTACAGTGAAATACCAAAAAAATTGTGACCACAAACCTCTTCGCTGTTCATTTGTTTGCAAAACGGCGGGAGAGGAAGGGACCTTGTCAAGCAGTGAGGAGCAATACTTCGATACAACCAATGACCCCTCTTATGAGTTGCCAGGGGCCAAGAATTTACGGGCAAAAATAAAGGACCTTGACGAAAAATTGGACAATCTTCGGTCCTCTATTGCTGCTAAGGAGGCACGGTTGAAGAGAAACTTGAATACGGAAGACATCATACGGACACTCGAGGATGAATGCTTCACTCTCGACGTTAAAATATACACTTACAAATTTTGTCCTTTTAAAGATGCTCACCAGTACTCCAAAGGAACTGAAATTGGGAATAGCATAGGGAAATGGGTGCGTTTCGGTGAGAGTACCTACTCTTTGTGGTCAACCACCGATGACCACACACACATGTTGTACGAAGGGGGTGATTGGTGTTGGAATCATGATCAGCGAACCACGGATGTTCGTCTGGTGTGCGGCCCGGAGAACAAGTTGTTGAAGGCTGAGGAACCGATATCATGCAAATACGCAATGGTGTTCCAAACACCCGCTATATGCGAGTAAACCGCCTAATAGTCGGTTAATAATTATCACTTTCTCGCAAGATGCTACCCTACTCCAACTGCTCTTGACAACATTCCCTCTGGACCCCTGTACTTTGTAACATCTTCCTCCTCCGAGTTTTTCTTTTCCCACCCTCACGTTGTAAATTGGATAGTGTGGAGTAAGGTAGTGTCAGGAGTAGTAAGTGGTATACTTTTCATAGTTTTGTCCACATATGAATCCGAAGCTGTTCTCGACGTACGTAATCGACTGTGTCATACTGTTTCTTTTAGTTCTGTTTGCATTTGGATACCAAACGGTTCGAAATCAAGAGCGTGTTGATGCTCAATTTGAGTTAGCTGCTTCTCTCTTTGGCGCTAAGGACAAGTCTGCTGGAGCTGAGAAGAGCATAAGTTCCGTGAAAGATTTTTTTACAGTTTTCAAAGGTATAATTGATGCTTATTATCACATACCGGCTGCAGCAACTGGGACATTCATGCACTATACGTATGGGGTGGGCAATTTCACACCGTTAGTCCCTGTTGTTGAAATAACGTTTCACGACAGACCGCAGAACTCCCTCGCAAAGGTGCCGCTTGTCTTTTCCTTTGATGTTCAAGCAAGCGATGTACTAGGACCGTTCATAAGTCCTCAAAGTTATTATTACCAGAATGGCTTTTGTGGAGACGAAGTTACTAGCAGGTTGCGTTATATCCTATGCCAAACCTCATCCACACTGGATGTGTTTGACAACGTCGACAAGGTTAAACTCTCATTTCAGCTATATTCCATGAGAAGGTCAGATGACGGTAGGGTGCGCCCTGCGGAATGGGACATAGAGGTGATGTTTGGTATGGGTGGGTACGGCCCTGTTATTACCATGACCACTTCGTTCAGCAGTATCGAGGAGCGTTTCCCGCAGCGTTTTCCCGTCATGATGAGTTGTGCGGTGGCACCTCTAGTACTGTTGAGCTTTTTGTTTCGCATGGATAGGATCTCGCAGCTTGTAACATACGTGAAAGTGGTGTTAACTACTTGCAGAAGGAGTCGATGGTACGGAAGGTTGCGCCCCGATAATTCTGGTTTGAGAGGTCAGAGTTTTCTTCTGCTTGGTGTTTTTTCTGATATAGTTGCGTTGACGTTCAGTATAACGTCACTTGTGATTCAGTTTACCCCAAAAGTGAGCGGAACGACGGAGCATGCGTTAACAGTCCTACTCGGGTTCGCGGCTTTCATGCGCTCAACACAGTTGATCTCTGTGCTGAAGCTCTCACCAAGTCTTTGCGTAGTGGTCGATGGTTTTGTTACTGCTAGTGACCAACTTTTCATGTATGTCGTGGCGGTCTTCCCCATTCTGCTTGGTTATTCAGTGTGCGGTTTCATTGTTTACGGAAGTTACCAGTCTTACTTCAAAACCGTTCCGTATTCAATTGTTACTCTCATCTGTGCGGCGTTCGGGGATAACCTGATTGATACATTTGTGGACATGGATAGGGGAGCCTACGTTGTTCAAGTGCTCTTCACCCGTATCTTTTTTGGTTCATTTTTGGCGTTTTTTATATGTAATGTGCTCAATGTGGCATACAGTATCATTCAGGATTCGTACAATCAAGCTATCCGGATGCACGGTGCGACATCCAGTGGCACCACTGGTGCAAATGGCAGTGGTACTCGTTTAACCGAAGAATTGAGGGAAATATTGGGGAAGTTGAGGGGGTAGTTTCCTGCCCTTCTTATTCATTGTTGTTGATGGTGACAGCAACATCAGGTTTCTTAGGTGATGCGGCTGTGTCTGGTGAGGTCGCAGTCGGTTGCGTTTGCTTCGTTGTTGTTGCCTTGTTGAGTGAGGGGATGCTACAAAGGGTCCTATGCGAATTTAAGTGGATGACTATTGCTCATATTTTTATCCTTTCCCTTTTTTGCTCCCTTCCTCTGTTAATTTGTTTTGTTGTGTAATCTTTTGATACCGTTGTACTATGGTGTTTTGTTTCTTAATTTCTACTCCAATAACGCACTTTTTGCGAAGCTCAGCGAACCCTAGTCGAAACATAAAATCATTTTTATTCACCCCATCGAGTTGGCAAGTGTGTTTGCTGCGGTGAGTCGCCATACTTCAACTGCTAAGTTAACACCGAGAGGGAAGAGAGGTAGAGGAGCAGCATCAGCGCAATTTCACGGATTTAGTGTTGTTAGACACAACCCCTTTTTTGTGTTGCACCCGGCCGTTGCGTGAACGACGCGACGAAAACTCATACAACACAAAACCCTTACCGCAAACAGCAGGCAAATCGGCTGGGGAATAGAAAAAAGGTGTTGTAGCACCTTGTATATATATAATTTGTAGCACGAAAAGTATAACGGATCCCTTCAAATAGTGGTGTACCCAAGTACTCCCTTTTCAGGTAGACAATAGTGCATATTTGGTTGTGCATCATTGTTTGCTTGTGCGGTAGAGGGGCGTGCGCTAAAGGACGGCATGACCAGAAATGCTGATGCACACTTTTCTGTTGGGACGGCTGCGAATCGGCAATTGAACGTGCCTGCGCCAAGTCATTTAATGACGTGGAGTGCTGACAGCCTTGCACAGAACCAGCCGTCGATCCCTTCACTGGGGAACCTGAACCTTCGCAACCCCGGCATCTGGTCCAAGCGTGAGGAATTGACCCCGAGGCGCCAGTCTCCGGTTGTTGCTGCTCGCATGGCCAGGATAGTGAGTAGCAGTAATATATCACCACGCTACACCACCTTTACGCAACGCTGGTCTCCCGTGTCGCCTCTGGATCTTTCACTCACACAGAGCTCACACCGTGCACAGACAGCGGGCGAGCGGGGGTTCGCATTTATTGCGCGTTATGGAGGTATTGCGAGGTCTCCGGCGCGCCAGGCGGCCTCTCGTTCGGGTCAGTCACCCGAACTGGAAACAAGTGTTGCAAGCCGCCAAACTTCTCAACACTCCTCGCTTCCAGTGGAGATGACACCGCGTGACCGATCTTTGAAGCGTCAAATTATAACTGAGCGGAAACTTCGCATCGTTCGACAGGAAAGTAGCACGCCTGGGGCAAGCAGTTCTAATTTGGCGTGTTTGAGTGAGGCTAATGGGTCCAGAACGAGGCTTTTGTCTCAGGAACAGCTTAAAAAGCAGGGGAGCTCGATTCATCATGGAGGGGAAACCGGTTTAACCGACAAATCTCCTGTTGCCGCACCGCTCACGGTGGAGCAACTCCTGAAGAAACCTCCTCAGAAGGCCAGCACGTCCGTGGGACGGCACGTGCAGACTCCAGAGATTAGCATCTCATTGCGTGGATCGTTTTCTGCAGGAAACGACTCGTTGAGTAGCGCACATGTGGCGGAACTGAGCACCACTACCGCTCGCGAGTTGCCTTCCGGTGGCGTTCCATGTGTGGTTCCTCATCGGATGTCAGACAAATCGATGTCTGCCTCCATTTCCTCCTGTGTCCATCCGGTAATTGTGCAGCGCCGGCGTTGTAGCGACTGTACTACTAAACCTGCTCCGTCCGCAACAACATCACCTGGGACCATGACAGCGACGACCGCAGGCGCCACTCCCACTACCAGTAGCAACCGTAGCCAAAGCAGTGTGGAGACGGTGACGGACATTCCCAGTGTTGGTCAAGTGGCTGCACCCTACAATGGGCAGAAGTCTTCTTTTGTCTCCAGTCGGCTAGTTATGCAGCAGTTTGTACAGCGTTGGAGCAACCATTACGAAGAGAACAAAAAGGCCTATTTCGAGGGAGGATACATGTCAGTCGTACCGGGGAAGAAGCTGAACTCTCGGTATGTAATCGTGCAGAAGCTTGGCTGGGGTGAGTTCAGCACTGTGTGGCTTGCGTACGACACTCTGCATACAACCCTTGGGAAACCACATCAGGCATTCGTTGCGGTGAAGATTGCCAAGTGCGACAGTGTTGTGTCCGAGAGCACCCAGTACGAGATCAAGCTGCTCCGCTATATTGGATCGAATACGCCATCACATGCTCCACTCACAGGTCTGTTGGATTCATTTGAAGTGGCTGGTCAGTATGGTTCGCACACGTGCATGGTTATGCCCCTACATGGTTCAAATCTTTTGAGTATTATTGACCAGATGAAGGCCAAGAAGGGTATCCGGAGCCCCTCCGAGATATCCCTGATTAAGGAGATCGTTGTTTCAATCCTTATTGGCCTTGATGAACTCGATAAGCTAGATGTCATTCACACGGACATCAAACCCGAAAATATCCTTTGCTCATCGTCCGACCCCAAGGTGCTTGATACAATTGAGAATTTCTGCCTCCGGAACAAGGATCGCTCGAGCATGGTGCCGGCTGACCGCGTGCGGAAGGCTATGTGGCAGGGGGACCCAAATCACTTGGTTTGTATTGCTGATTTCGGTCTCTCTGTTGCGCTTAAGCCGTCCAAGGGCCAGGCTGTGACCGGAAAGGGACAAAAGGATGTTGCTGCGAAGGCCGCTATTGAGAGTAAAAAGGAATTCCCCGTTGAAAAGGCTGGTACTGTGTCAAACGTACGCGGTACGATGATTCAAACGCGTGAGTACCGCGCCCCTGAGATCCTTATGGGGATGGATTTCAACACCCGCACCGATATTTGGAGTGTTGGTTGCATGGTGTATGAGCTAATTACGGGAGAGTTCCTCATGGACCCGAAGCGTCGTACAAGGAATGAACGCATGATGGACGTGGAGCACCTTGCCATGATGATGCAAATACTTGGTCCTGTTCCTGAGAAGATAATCAAGCTTCGAGAGGGATGTGGTAACGGCAAACCCCCTCCTCGCTACATCCATCGCTACTTCGATGAAAACAATCGTTTCATATACAGCGATAAGTACAGACTTTACCCGCGTCGTCACATTGACAGGGAGTTGCAGGCATATCTTCCTCCTGCAGAAGCGAAATCGGCAGCGGCCTTTATTGTGGGCTGCCTCGCTTCCTATGAACCAACTTCTCGCCCGTCAGCTGGAGAGATGCTTAACCACACGTGGCTGTATGATGCCACCAACAACTGAGGTGAAAGTACTGGTTCCCTGATAGCGATAGCAATACGATCACCCTTCTTCACAATTCCGCTGTGATCTATATTATTTGTTTGATGTATTGGTCATTTCGGAGGTCTTGAGGCTAGTATGGAAAAGGAAGCACGGAGATACAGGTGTCTTGGTCGTTGCAACTGGTTTAGTGCACAGAGGAGGATGGAAAGATATAATTAAAGGGTGACCGCTGGCGGTTGCGAGTTGGTCGAGAAGAGTTACGACCTGATGAGAGTGACGATTTGGGAACGGTAGGAGTGAAGAGGAGGGCCGCCCACAAGGCCGTTATTTTCACTATGTAATAATTTTAAAATGGTGGGGAAAATAAGGTAAGAAGGAAAAAAAAAAAATAAGAATAAGAAAGGCACGTACAGTTGAAGATTTTGATTTGTTGCCCTAACTCGTTCCCGCTTGTTAGTGTAAACCTTCCCCTTCGCGCTAGACTAAAGGGTTAAAACCCTGAGGTGAAGGACTGGAGGCTCTCCTTGTATATGTATTGGTATACTAATTTGAGTTGTCAGCACATATACTTATATACTTGAATATATGCGCATGCACGTGTGCGTGTATGTGTGTGGGTTTACACGACTGCTAGGTGGGCGCGATGGAGATATACTTATGTTATCATGTGTGCTGTGGATGTTCGTGTTTTCAAATACACGTTGATTTGTTTGTGTTTGTGTTTGCGTTTTTTTTATGCCCTTAAATTTCATCTCTTCCGTTTTAATATGTGCGTTTGATATGAGTTAGTTGCTGTTCACGGAGGGGAGTACAGGGCTACAAAAGGCTCACTGATAAAGGTAGAGTGACCTTCCCTGTTCTTTTCGGGAAAACGTGTGAGAGAAATGCAAAGGAAGAAGAAAAAATGATAATGATTGTAATAACAAATTGGTGAGATAGAATAAAAAATTTAAGTGAAAATGAAGGAGTGTGGTGGATACAGTACGTTTGTGTTTGTGTGTAGTGGAGTTGTTTTGGAGTCGGTGTGCTGAAAGGAATGAGAGGTGGAAGCAATAAAAGTGAGAGAAAAGTATGTTATACGGAGCGGAGAAGAGAGAGAAAGAAGGGGGGAGGGACGGGGGAATTCACTGAGGGGGCGCGTGTGGTGCTGCATCATTTCCAAAAAAGGGTTAAATGGTTCCGTGTATCAGCTTGGTTTCCCCTGAGGAGAAGCTATGTTGTACTCCACAAAGTGGGTAGAACTATCACTATGCATTTTCAGATGGCTTTTAACACACACACGCATAGTTCTTTGAATGGGTTCGGCTGTTCATAACACGGTTGTGCAAATACTTGTTTATCCTTGCGCATGCATACTCTGTTTCTATGGGTCCTCTTTTGTGCTTCAGTTTGCCTAACAATGCAGTTTACCCTTCTGCGTATTTGGGTGTGCGTGCGTCTTCTCTGGTGCCGTTACCCTCATTGTTTTCTGTATCGGTTGCACTTCATTTTTTGCATCCGTTCTCCCCTTGTTTTCCTTTCGCTTTTATGCCTTTTTTGTTTTGGGGGACCCCAGGTGTGCATGACGATGCGTTGTTCTTTTTTTCCCCCCCGTTAGTCACTCATTTCTCCCCGTTTTCGTTGATTTTTTCCCTATCTACAATGCACGTGTACATATGTCTGCAGTGTGCGGTATCATGTATGACATGTTACCCAATGACGAGGTAAAGATTTGACGTCTGGGAACCAACACGCATCCCCTCTCATGCTCCCGTATTCGTCCCCCCTTTACTTTCTGTGTTCTTTTTCTTTTCTTTTCTGTTTTTTTTTTTTTTACTAATAGTTTATTTAACTTCACTTTCTGCCACGACCACCCCCCGTCTCTTCCCGCTTGTCACTGCAGGGGAGAGTCGAGGGGGTGTTGCGACGCTCGTTTGGGACGAAGCGATTATTCACGTAATGTGCCTCTTCTCCCTTTTGTCACAACTGATCCCGTCGGCAAGAGTGGCTTTAAAAAAAAAAAAAAATCCCCTTCTTTTTTTTTCCATTCATTACTTCTTTTCCCTCATATTCTGTGTTTTTGTTCCCCCTTTCTTCGGTAACACAGTTTATATTGTTTTGTAAGGCACCAGGCGTAACGTACGTGCCGTTTAATATGAGAAGATATATAGTAACAATAATAATGATGGTTTTCTGTTTCTTCTTTTTTTTTTTCATTTGTGAGCCGGAAAAAAAAACCTACTATCCCACCTGCAATTTTTTCCCCTTTATATTTATTAATATTGTTAGTATTCTTCCGACTACCATTATTATTATTACTATCACTATCACTATTGATTTTATTGTTATTGTTATTCTTGTCATTTGGATCATTTTGTCCCCTCCACCGCATATGCATTTTTTTTTTTATTGGATGTGTTGAGTGGAGGGCTGCGAAACTAATGATATGGCCTCTCATTTGACAAGTGATTTCATTCGTAGTGGAAAGAAGCGAACGAATAGACGCAACAAATTGAAAACGGGTAGGCGAAGGAAAGGATGTATCTTTTAAAAAAAAAAAAATGGAGTTTTCTCGCCTTGTGAGAGTATATAGGATCAGAAAGAGAGAAAGAGAGGGCAAAAAAAAAAAAAGAAAGAAAAGGTGGAAGAAGAAGGAGGCGTTACATCACGGAAAGGAAGTTAACATTGTTTTGCGCCATCCGTTTCAAAGCTTTACGTACCCGCATGTACATAATCGTAAATAGTCCGCGGATAGCGGATGCGCGGACTTGCAGTTAGTAAGGGTTTGGGAGAAGAAGATGTTTAATGGGGTGTAAAGTTTTTGATGTATGTGTGTGCGCTTATTAATATGAGTATATGGTGAGAAGAATATGGAAAGGAAAAAGGGGTGTAACGGAGTTTGGGTTCGGTGGCTGTAATTGGCTTTGGGCGCCGTTACTCCTCATAGTTTGAAAGCATCCATTTTCTTTTCTTTTCTTTTTTTTCTTTTTTTTTAAAAACAGTCTCTTCGGATTCTTGTTTGCCATGTATATGAGTTTTTATTCACTCCCCACCCACTACCTTTTTCCCTCCGCAACGTCCCCTGCAAACCTTTTTTTTTTCCCCCTTAACCCTTCTATCTTACCTGTTGTTCCTTTTTTTTTTTTGGTTCTGTTGGTTAACTTCCGGGTTATCCACCAGCATCACTTGCTCTCATCCTGTAATTATAGTTTTTCAGGGACTGCACCTCGCAATGTATCGAAAGATCAAAAATGGCATGAACGATGGGTTTGTACTTTCAGTGTGGGGAAAGGGTGTGGGTGGGAGGAGTGTAGAAGGATTTATGAACTTGGGTCTTCTTTATAAATAAACAATATATATATATATATATATATATATATACAAATTTAAGCGGTGCCAGCAGTGATTTTTTTTTTCTTTGGTGGTGAGGAGGGAGGACTTCGTACGCAGCGTCGCGTGTTGCCTCCTCCGTTTTGTTTCACCTTTTGAACTTGTTGTGCTGTTAGGTGACAGTGAGAGGAAACTTTTTATGTATGTAAAAGGAGGCTGTGCAAACCTGAAGATATGTATGGTGAGTTAGGGATACATCAGAAGGAAGGTGAAAAATCAAGTAAAGAGGTAAATGAGTGCATGTGCGGGTCGATGGAAGGGAGGTGGAAAAAAAAAAAAGGAGAGATAAACATACGTATGAGTGTACCACTGCTTCAAGAGGTGCGATTTCTCAACACAGAGGAAATTTACTTTCCTCCACCTCTTTTTTATTTTGTTGTTCCCCAAAGAATTAGTGCAGGGTATCGCCCAGTTTTTGTTGCCTGTTTCACTGCTGCTTCCTCTCTTTTTTTTTTCCTTTACTTCATTCGTTGTATCGGTCTTAGCCTGCTTTCGTTCGTGCCTCGGTTAGAATCACTGGCTATAACTGTGTCTCCATTGTGAATGTTTTTTGTCTTCCCCCGCTTTATCCCTTTGTTTGAATCAAAGCTGCTTTCTTCTTCCCCTCATCATCCTTTCACCATCTTTTTTTTCCCCCTTCTTCTTCTTCCGTTGAATGATTGCACGACCCCCTTTTACCTTTTTCGTGTATAGATAATTTCCACAACAACTTTACATAACCCCGCGCATAGCATCGGTTATAGCCTATTACAGGCTTTTTCAAGTGATGTAAGTTCTGCGAGAGGTGTGTGGGTTAAACAAGGTGTAAAATGTGGTTTCTTTAAACACCCAAATTGAGGTGCTGGAGTCCTCCACATCACCACTTTACCCACCGCTACTGTTTTTTTTTTTTTGCCTTTTGTTTTGTTTTGTTCAGGGATAAGGCATCATATGCAACGATTGAGAAGCAGTCAAGCTTGCTTATGGTCGGGGAGGACATTTTGTGTTACCTCTTGCATTTTTTCCCCCCCTCCCGTGACGTTACATGGTTGAAGGTGAGAGAAGCTGAAAACAACGGGCGTGTTGTAAAGTAAAGTGAAGTGAAGTGGAGTGGAGTGCTGCGTGTATGACTGTGGATAGTGAGCTGAAGTTGGGGTTGCACTTCAGTACTGCAGCGTGTTTCTCGGTTTCTCTTTCTATTTCTGTGTGTGTGTGTGATTGCATTTGTGTTTATACGTGTATGTGTGTAAACGAAAAAAGGTTACCTGGTAGGAGTTAAGGTGTGCGGTGAGGGGCTTCTCAACATTTTCGGTTTGACTGCTTCCCTTCAGTGGAGCGTAATATCGCCCTTCTATTATCCGCATCTTCCTCTTCAGTATTCTTGAAAGCCGTGTTGAGCGACATGTGCTGATGGGACACACGGATTTCAAAAAAAAAAAAAAGGGAATGGAGCGTGTATGTATGCATGAAAGTGTGAATGACGGAGGATGCGTATCTTACCTGACTTTACTTGATAGCGGTAAGGGAGAGCAGTGGGAGAGCGAAATGAAGGAAAAATGTGGTTAAGTGCACGGAGCAAAAAAAAAAAAAAAGAAGGGATATAAAGTCCGTCATTGTAGTGGTGAAGGTGGAAAGAGGTAATTACGGAAAGAAAAAGGAAAGGTGAGCAATGCTGTCGGAAGGGTGCCACAAGCTGAAAGAAGGAAATCTATGACGTAATGCGGTTGTTGTGTTTTCAAATACAGAGTTGTGGTGGGTATTCATAGATCCCTTCCCTCCCTCTTTACATATATAAATATATATTTTACGACGTGGTGTTCACTGCCTCCAGTTCCTCATTTTTTTTTCTTGTGTTGCTCGCTTTGCTTTTTCCCCCTGTGGTTACACGGTGTTGTTTTTCCATTCGTCCTGATTCCAACCTCTTCCCTCTCACGGTGCTTCGGCGTCGTTTTGATTTGATGCTTGTGGTTCATTGGTTTCCTTGCATTTTTTTGCCATCTGGTTAGTTGGTTGGCTCCTTCCACCTTGTTGATGAACTGTCCACTTGTTTCGCAGTGCGAGTTGGTGAAACGGCGTGTGCTGTTCTGAAAAGTGTGTGGTCCCGTCGCTGCACTGCCATCTCACTTATCAGTTTGTTGCGCAGACTATCGTCGGCTAATGCTCTTTTTTTTTTTCCACCATTCCCAGTCGTTGCTTACCTTTTGTAATCTTTCAAAGTCGTGTGATTCATCCCTACCTTAATTCTGTTGTTTACATAACGAATTTTGTGTTCATTTTCAGCGTTGGTACCATCATTCTCATTCCTTCAACTTCTCATGGTCCAACAGGTGTGCAGAATGTGTGTATCGGGAAGCGGATTTAGCGGTGTGAGAGAGAGAGGGCGTGTGACCACATTAAAGGGGTGACGGCATTGATGCAAAGCAAACGAGAAGAAAGAGGATGAAAGGCAAAAAAAAAAAGAAAAAAGAAATAATAGTTGAAAAGGTGAGGTGGGTACATATCACTCGTCCCACTTACAGTCGCTAAAAAGGGGGAAAAGAAACAGAAGAAATTGAATTCAATTTAGCATCCCGAGTTCTTGGGTGCGTTGTTGATGTGGTTGGAGGGGGGAAAGTGGAGGACAGAGCTTCGGTTATATTGTATACGTTTGTATATATACATATATTTATGCATATGCACACCTGTGTTTGTGGGAGATTGTACGTCAAATAAGACTTACATAGACGGAAGGAAAAAAAAAAGAAGAAAAGAAGTTAGCAAGAAAAGGGGAACAGGTGATTGAGATTGTCCGCCTTTTATATTTTCTTCAGGACCTCTACTCCGCAGGAGTGATCTTTCCCCATACCATTATTCTTCACGTCGCACCACACTTATTGAAAATTTGGGTTACTGGCAATAGCTTTTCGTGATCACAGTGGATTATTTTGTCTTATGCGATTAAGAGAACAACCGCATCTGTACTTTACGCTTTACTCCTTCTACCTCACTTGATTTATGTCTGAATTTTTTGTTCCCCCAGTAGCAACACCGATATAAGGGGGGCCGCTGCATTGAGAGCTAAATCGTAAGGACTAAGGGTTACTGTGCGGCTGATCGCGCACACGCGCACATACACACACACACACATATATATATATTACAATGGATCTCGATGACGAGTTCATTACAAACCGCAGTGAGGCCACCATTCCAAAGGTCCTTTGCTGTGTGTGTGGGCTCCTCATTGACAGTAACCCGAGCAACATGTGTAGCAGCTGCCTACGCTCTCACGTTGATATCACAGAGTCTGTACAAAAAGAATATATAATTGTGTATTGCCCCGAGTGCAGCCGCTATTTGCAACCCCCACAATACTGGACTCGAGCGGATCTAGAAAGCCGTGAGCTCCTTACCATCTGCCTCAAGCGTGTGAAAGGTCTCAGTCGAAACGTTTTCAAACTTGTTGACGCCAAATTTATATGGACGGAACCACATTCCAAGCGCCTGAAAGTAAAATTGGTGCTTCAGAAGGAGGTGATGAGCAATATCGTGATTCAGCAAGCGTGCGTTATTGAGTATGTTGTCGTGTGGCAACAGTGTCCAACCTGTCAGAAGGTGGCTACCGGGCAGCCTCAGTGGGACGCTTGCGTTCAGCTGCGGCAGAAAGTTGCGCATAAGAAGACGTTTCTTTATCTTGAACAACTCATTCTGAAGCACAAGTTACAGGAAAATTTCATTCGAGTCGAGGCACAGCCCGATGGATTGGACTTCTTTTTTGCACACAAAAGTCACGCCTTGAACTTTTTGGAGTTTGTCAGTCGCAATAGTCCTGTCACGCGCCGCGATGCCGTACAGCTAGTCTCACACGATAGCAAGAACAATACCGCGGTTCAGCATCATACCTTTTCTCTCGAAATTGCTCCCTTGTGCCGTGAGGATCTTGTACTGCTACCTTACCAAAGTTACTACCTGAAGCTTGGTGGACTTGGACCTCTCGTGCTTGTCCACAAGGTTTACAGCAGTGTTGTCCTTGTCGATCCTCGGACGCTGCGGGCCAATGAGTTCACAGGGACGTATTATTGGAAGAAGCCCTTTCTTCCTCTCATGAACTCTCGCGAAATGACGGAATTCTACGTGCTACAGTGTACACCAACTGGTGTAACGAATGGTCGCTATCACTTAGGTGTTGTTACCGTCTGTCTTTCCAGTGAAGTCGGCTACGGACGCGAATGGATCGTCACATCCCACTTGGGTGGGCTTCTGCAGCCAGGTGACCTTGCAATGGGTTACTTACTGGAAGGCAGAACCTTCAACCATGAGGAATGGGAAAACAACAAGTATAAGCAAGACCAGTTGCAAGAGGTGGTGCTTGTGAGGAAGCACTTTCCGGCGCAACGGGCCCGTCGCCACAGGCGGAACTGGAAGTTGAAGCGGTTGGATGTTATGGATCCTTCTTGTGCTGAACGCAACGCAAGGCGGCAGGAAGAACAGGAGGAGGAGCGGCTTGAGTTTGAGGACGAACTGGAGCGAGATGTGGAACTTCGCCGTGATGTACCCATCTATAAGATGCTTGATAGTGAATTAGCTGAGCGGGTGGTAAAGAAAAATGAAGGAAAAGGAAATGCCAACCCTGAGAATGAGTGTGATGACGACGCGGACGAGGCGCCGCAGATAGCATTGGAGGAGATGTTGGACGAACTTAGGCTTAGTGACGATGATGAGACCGCTGCTGCCGACGATGAAGAGGCATCCGTCGAAAACGCCAGAAAAAAGAAACGGCCTGAGGTGTAAAGGCGAGATCTAATTAAAAGACGGAAACTGCACCACCGCAGCAGGGATATCCAATTACATGGCTACCGGGGAGGGGAAAAGGTTTGCTACGTGTGTAATGTAGGGGTTCCCTTCTCTGTGTGTTTGTGTGTGTGATGTTTGCGCATAAAAATCTTTTGTTATTAATACGGTACGTTAATCGAGGACACTATATATAAATTTATTTTCTAACCTCAGTGTTACCTTGCTTCTGGTGCTTCATGGGGTCAGGATTCCAACGAGTTCAAGACTTTATATCCCTTAACCCCGCTTAGCTGTTTTATCCTTTCATTTTTCGTTTCTGCCGTAGTAGACAAGATCAATACTTACAGAGGTGTTTGCTGCCCGAAGGTTTGTCAAATTGTGTCCATTGCATAGCCATGAAAGTCGCAGGTTCAATTCTCGCATTACTGCGCAACAGACTACCAACTGCACCTCTACATCCGGTGACTGCAGCGGAGCTTCTGTGTGAGCTTCATCCATCTGAAGATCGAGTTGTGTCCGCCCATCTTGTGGGATGTGTGGAAGGGAATGGTGTTTTGCTATCGCTTCCCGTCCTACTCGGCCTCATTCGACGCGGTTACTCCGACTCCTTAAAATCGTTTGGTAGTTCTGCACTTAGTCAATGGGGACCAATGGAAGAAACAATTTTTACTGCACTGTGGGTGCAGCTGCGAAGCCAGCGGGAAAGTTTAGTTGAAGTTGGAAGTGGTCCGGATGCCACAGACGGGATCTGTGAGAGTGAAGCCCAAGTGTCAGCACCGGAGAGACTCCACGCAGATTCCTGTCTCCTTATTGAGAGGATGATGCTTTTGATGATTAGCCTGGGAAAATTTGTGCTTCACTCAACACTCACGCTGAAGGGTGTTCGCCTTCAGCTCTTAGCTGAAGCACTGTCACCACTATGCGATGCTGTCGAATCAGCATGGTGTCGCATGGCAGAAGCCAGGAATGCTGGTGAAATCCCTTCTGAAAGATTGCTGGACATCAGTAAGTTGGTGGCAAGGTGTATTCATATATACGGAAAGTATTTTGCGGCGTATCATCACATATTTTGTGCAATTTTATTTACTGGTGTTGAAGCATCCCGAAAACTACTCGAGGCGCAGCTACCCTTGACCGATCGCGAAACACTCGCACGCGTACGTTCAGCTCGTGATGTGCTACTGGAGGTCAAACCGCTGTTGACGGGACTGTTGGTTCGTGCTTCCTCTCGAGAAACTCAGAGGTACGTTACGGAAGTTGAGGAGTGGTTGGAAATGATTGTCAGTCTCGTTGAAACGCCTGTCCTGAAGGCCGTTGGCCTGCAACTGAGAAGTCATATCTGTAGTTTGGGCTCCTCTGGCAATGTAGATAACAGTGAAATTCTCGGCGCGGAGTTGAGAAATTGTTACATTGTGATGATGCACACAGCAGCGGTTTTGCTCGCAATGCGCTTTCACCGCAACCAATTTTTTGAGGAATGCAACTTCTGTGTGCGTGCGAATAATTTGATTGCTCGGGGCCTGAAAACGATATGGTGGATGCTAGACACCATTACCATGTCCATGGGGTCGCCAAATAAGGCTGTAGAGCTGCAGGATCTCCACTCCGAAGACAGCGTAACGTGGTGTGAGTGGGGAAACTGTTGCGAGGTAGCGGAAGTTGTTCGTAGGTTTTTCCCCCTTTATAGCAATGACGCTCGTGTGTCTAAGATGGCCTTGACAAACCCTTATTTCTGCGTGTCTCACCACCCTCCGGTAAGTGAAATAACTAGCGTTCTTCTGCGCATACTTCGTGCGGCGTGTCATCGTCTCGCTAGGTCTGTTGCTGGTGATGGTGATTTGCAGTGCTCTACTGTTCCTTTCGTCGTTTTTCTTCAGATTGTACGGGCTGCACTCAGTTGGGGAGATGCATGTCGTGAAGATGGGGGACTCTCCCCGAGTTTTATATGGTCGACCATCCGTGCAACTTTACCCCGTCAGCTTCATGCATCCTCACCGCCACTTTGGACTGTGTTGATGTTACTGGAAGATCTTGGCGCCTCCGCATATTTCTGTGCATATCATTGCCGGGTGAAGTTGAGCATTGAAGACAGGACTGTAATTGATGCAATGAAGGAAATGTGTGACAACTGCTTGGCGTATCTGAACAAGCGTTACTTATGCGATGATGACCTAGCTGATGCTGATGTTATTTGTCGTGTTCTCCATACCCTCGCCGCACTGAAAACGAGGGAAAGAGACCAGTCCACGCTCTTTGGAGGAGACCTTTTTTTTAGACATTCCACCCTAATGAATCATTTAAGGAAGCAGCTTGTGCCACTGGACCAAGGTGTGCTGCGTCGCTCGGGTGGTTCATCCACGAGCTCAAGCCGTACGGGAATAAACAATCTGGCAGGTGATCCTCAAGGTGGGGACTTTCATGGAGGTGCTTACTGGTTCATCTGCAGTGCGTGCGAAACGAATATTCTTTGGCAGAAAGGTACCGCGTCAATTAGCTCCCCGAGCAGTTGCCACTGCTGGATGCGACGCAATGACCCAGTTGAGGCTGTGGTAGCGTGCATAGAGCTGTTTCTTCCATTACTTGGACAGGAAGATAGGGTTGGAGACCACGAGCATTTTATGGAGGATGCTTATCCTACTTTACGGTCTGTGTACAATGCTGCCATCCGTAGTTATTGCACCACGACTCCTTTGTGCGGTACCTTGGGATCCGATGAACTTTTTTCTTCAGATTGTGCCCTCCCATCAAAATATGGGACCGGCAGTGAACGCCAACCCCTGGCGCCCACAGCATTCCTCGTGGAGTGTCACCAGTATCTTCTGTTGCTTTACCCAACTGCAATACAGCCGCAGCATGCGTATCGGATATTGAGGGTTATGCTAACTACCTCACCACTTCTTTTTGCCCACACACCGCAATTGGCGCGCTTCCTTTTCCGCTGCCTTATTCCAGTGGAAAGGGGCAGAAGTACAAGCGCCCACGACTTCATCGAGAGTTGCGATCCCCAAGAGTTATGGCAGGTTCTTTTGTGTGCCTGTGCCACTCAGGTTGCGTGCGCTGGGTGTAAAACCTCGTCAAATAATGTTCGTCGCGATGAGGGAGGCAAAGTGCCGATCATACCCTCAAGCATTTGGAGTGAAGATGCTGAAATTGTTTTTGGTGTGTTGTACGACGTTGGCAACAGTGATGTGGGAGATAACGACACGTTTCTTACCATACGAGGGCATGTGGTTCGTAGGGCGATGGAGATTCTACATGCACAGGGTCTTTAATCTGTTGTGGTTCAGTGACGCCTGTTGTTATTGTTCTATTCTTTTAAAATCACAAATTATCTTTATTTCAGTTGACTGTGTGTGTCTCTCTCTCTCTCCTTTTTTTTTTTGGGGGGGCTCTTCACATATTTTGCGCCTTTCGGTTTCACTTTGTTTTTTTATTTATTTTTTGTCTCAATATTTGGTTGCCGTGTCTTTTTTTCTTCCTTTTTACAAGGATGGACGATTTGTTCTTTTTCTTTTTGGTTCTTACTGACTTTGACGTAATCAGTCTTCTTCTTTTGAAGCTTTTTATTTCACCTTATTGCTGTCTAGTTTTATGTTAGTTCGTTCTTTACCTCTTGTTCTTAGTCTTCTATTTTTACTTCGCTAATTCCATCTGGTCCTCGATCTATGGGGAGTTGACAGACATTCGAATTGTTTTGCAGGTGTCTGACTGTTTGTGTGGAAGGGGAAGAAGGTTTCAAGGATTGCCTTGTTAGTTAATCATTTTGATTTTTTTTCCGTATCGGGATTTAAAGGGGGGTTCCGTTGACCACGTTGTCGATTCTGTGGTTTTGGGGCAATTAGCACGTGAGCTCTTGTTTATATCCCTTTGTTGAGTGCTAATTAATGCCTCCAGGAGTCACTGCACGTCCTCAGTGAGGTGCGTTGATGCCATGAGGTTGACAGTTATTTCATAGCGGATCGACTTGCCGTTGACTCAGCGTAGACAATCTTTTTTTCTCTAATGTACGGGAAAGGTGCCATCTTCCGGGGTATCCGTGTGTCGGCCTTTGATATCAACGGAGGGGCTGAACTTATTTAACTCCTTGTTGTGGCTCCACCCGAGGTTGCTTCCCAAAATGAGACTGGGGTTAACGCCGGTTACTTAGTTTGTCGAAAGCTCTTTCCACTGTTGTTTGACGTGGGTGGTGCTTTCATTTTTTTTATCCTTTGCGATGATTTAAATCAGATACGTGCATGTGTGTGCAATTCTGTATGTCGGTGGTGTAGGGAGTGGGAATGTATCTGCAAGTTCAAAGGCTATGTTGTCGCTGTTTGTGTGTGTGTGTGGTGAAGGGTGGGGAAAGTGTAGTTGTTTACGAGTTGTGTGAGTGAATTCTGTCCTATGAAACACATTAGTGTGCCGATATTTGGGCCTCATGCGCTTGTTTTCTTAATATTGTTTCCAACTCCGCTCCTGACCCCTACCTTGTTTGTCAATTTCACAATGGCGTGCTTGCTGTTAAAAGTATAGCTCGCGGTGTGCTGAGGGAGGTGTAGCGTCACTAAAACAGTTTCTGAGGTAAGAAAGAGGGGAGACACACGCATAAATATCAATACACACAGGGCAACAATATACCGCTGCCGTTACAGCAAGAGGTCAAGGACAAAAACAAATAGCGTAAAAAAGGGAGGGTGTGGTGTTTTTTCCCCCTCCAGTGTATCTGTCAGCCCTCCACACTGCGGTAGGGTGAAAGTGGTTCATACTCACAAAAAAAAAAGAGTGGGAAGTATAATAAATGTCTGACAGTGGTGACGAATACGAAAGGAGGGAGGACATCCTTCTGCAGGATGATATTAACCTGGCGGGGGCCAATGTTAATGGAGTGGACACTGATCCGTGCGGTTATTACGCATCGCTTGGCGTGTCGCAGGACTCCTCGCAGGCAGCGATCCGCCGTGCGTTTCTCCAATTAAGTCAAATTTTTCACACAGATAAGCACGTTGGTGAGGACGAAGAAATTCAGGCACTTATGAACGAGCGATTCCAGCAACTGATGGAGGCGTACTCTGTGCTTTCTGACGAAGGGAAGCGGGCTGCGTATGATGCAAGCGGCAAGTTGGGTCTTAACCGCTACTCGCTCATTCCCAAAGAGATCACACAGAGAGAAGATATTTTGCGTTACATGTCTACTCTGGAGAGGGAAGCAGAACTGTTGAAGCTATCGAAATTGCTCTCTGCTAGTTCTAGGACTACCGTCTCGTATTCTGTCGATCATCTCACAAATTCCATGTGGAAACTTGGAACTTCTGCAAATGATACTTTGCAGCAGCAGAGTAATGGTGTTGATACTGAGGAGGCAGGTACTGACGAGGGGGAGACGGAGACACCTCCTAAAGGTGACATAGCGGATGCGGCAAACGGGGCGGAAGGAAGCAGTGCGCAACCTGTTCCACTCAACACGAGTGTCGCCGTACGAGAAGTGCAGCTAGATGGAAAGAACTTACTTGTGTTAATTCCCGGAGATGAGGTGCAGCAGCAGTTGCGGCAGCAGTTACAGCATTCGACTGGTGGTGGCAGTGGAGGGTCAGCGGCTCCTCTCAGCCCTGAGCAGCGCTTTGGTGGGGTCCCACTTGCAGCGAAATTACTGCTTGGGTTGTTACCCCGAAAACTCCATTTCGAACACTCCATCCACCACTATGCATCGCCGTCATTTAGTGTGCGAACGAAAACGGAAGCCCAGCACGAGGGGATGCGATCGGTTTTGCGGTGTACAGCGATAGCATCCTATCAACCCAATCCAGTGACATTATATTCTATTTCGTGGCGCCTGTCTGTCGCGAGGTTGCACATCGCTTGTACTTGGGAGCGCATACTCAACAACTTGTGGAGACTTAAATCAAAACTGGTACTGTTCAACACCCAGTCTCTACTTCCCATGTATGAGCTGTCTCTTAAACGGATGCTGGCTGCTGGGTTGGAGGTCGAAAACACGTGGGTTATGTCAATGAGAAACAGGGGCTTGTTCAGAACTACGATAGGGCAATCTACGCCTGAAGGTGCGCAACGAGGTCTGCAGTTTCTTGTTGGTTATCGCAGTGCAAATGTTTCTCTTTTCAGCACTGCGCCTGTGGTGTGGGGGGGAGGGGAACCAGGCTGTGGGGGTGTTTCGAGGGGCGTGTTGGAGCATTCAGTGAGCGTAGATGCGTTGCGGGGCAGAGCGCACGTTGGCTTCTCCTCATGGTATACTATTTCGAAGCATAATCGGATTGGGGTCGGTTTTTCCACGGCCCTTCCATGTCCTCGTGGTCTTTCGAGGTACGTCTCGCCATTTGTGGACCACCCCGAATACCTTTCTATCAATGAAATGTCATTTCTCTTAGGGAGGGGTGACCATCTTATTCGGATCCCTGTCGTCGTTTTCCACTCACCGAAAGTTCAAAGCGCCTTACTGTGGTTGACAGCTCCGGTGTTACTTTATCGTATTGGGCGGCTTGTTATGCGACCATATCAATCGGCTCGCATGGCGGCTCTGTATCGTCAAAATCGTTTGGACCATCGAACAGAGATGGATGTGGCCCGTGTGCGTGCCACTCATGAGCAAAAGGCATTGCAGAGCAGCTCCCTCCGCAGTCGTATGGCGGAGGAGCAAATCGGTGGACTTGTTATAATCAATGCGAGGTATGGCGTGCTTCAGCCGCGCTACCCGGAGTCGTTGGTTTTGCCACCGAAACAACCGAATGCCGCGGGTAACCGTTCTGAAGTTAGTGGAAGGCAACGGCAGACGTGGTGGAGGTTTTGGCGGGCGGGGAGGGGGACCCCCACGCCTTCGGAGTCCGTGACCGTGAACGGTAAAAAAAATGACGAAGGTGAAGAAACCGAAGGCGATTCATCATCCTCAGTACTTGTGTTGGACGTAACGGTGCCGCTGCAAAACTTTGTTCGAGACTCTCAGCTTGTACTTCCAGAAGGATCCAAGAGTAAATTGGTTGGTTTTCCCGACCCTGATCCCTTTACACGGGAAAGAAAGCAACTTAAAATTGTTTATAGGTTCCAGCGTCGGCGACATGTGGTTATTTTAGATGATGAAGATATCGTTCGACTGCCACAAAGGGAACATTTGGTTGAGTCGTAGTTAGCCACCCTGCGTTCATACAGCGCTAATGTGTGTTTGTGGGGGAGGGGCTGAGGAAGGCGAAATATGTTTCAAGTCCGCCCCGGCTGGGTGTCATTATGCAGCAGCGGGAGACTCGGGAATATCTGTGGTGCCACCTCCCTCTGCGGAGGTGTGGTGTGGGGGAGGCTTAAACTGGTGTTTAGACTGATTTGAACGAACGGTAGCGAATGCGGATGGTACGATTCGCTGTGTAATTATAATCTTTAAGGGTTTCCTTTTTATTCATTCGTGCCCGTTCACCGGCAACGTAGGCATGCTGCCGGTGCCGTTTAAGCATACTTCATCATTTTCTCATTATAAAAGGTATTTGCCTTCCTTTGTGGTATCAACCCCTTGCCTGAACTATTCAACCTGTCGTGTTGTTTCTTATAGGGGGCCGCTACAGGTTACATGACACGTTGCCGGCTCGTTGGTGCTTCTTCTGGTGGGAAATATATTTCTACTACCAATGCAAAGACTCGCCCCGTGATGGGCTGTTTGAGGTTTGCCTCAAGATTGTCGGCCCTCGGATCGACTCAACAACCGAAGTTCTTCGCCCTGCCGCTGCTTGCAACAACACGTGGTTTCGGTCACCTTGTGCGCGAGGTAGATATGCGGGGCTTTCGAGGTGATTTTGGACAACTGCGGCACAAGAACTTGGCGAGTACACAACGGTATGTCACTGATGCCCTTGGAGCCAAGAAAAACGTAATATTTTGTGGTGCCTATCACACGGGGAAGTTAACAATTCTGAAGGCAATAGGTGAAGCGTGTGAGGCCCGGGGGAAGAAGGTCGCATACGTGTCGTGTAACCCTCAGCGCGCGTCTCGTTTCGGTGGTTTTTTGTTGTATCACTTTGTTGGGCTGCGTTACCTGTTCCGTAACGAGATTCCCTCACGAGACCAGTTGGATGGGGCGTTGGAAAGACATGCACGGCTTTGTGAATCTACATACGCTGGATGCGTACCAAGTTTGAAGTCAGTTGATGTGTTGATATTCGATGCTGTGGATCAACTTGAACCCACTATTCTGGCGTCTATGGATGCGGTGTGTCGCCGTTTGCGAGGGAAACCGAATGACGCCTTTGGGGGCCTGCGTGTCTTTGCTGCAGCTGATTTCTGGCGTCTCCCGGTTCATCCAAGCAGCGACACTGGTGGCTATATCTTCCAACTAGATAATTGGGGGGAGCTGTTTCCAAAGCAGCATCTGCTGAAGAAAATCTATGGGCAGACAAAAGCACTTACCACACTTGTGAACAAGGCATATTACGGCCAACTCTCTGCTGAGGATATTGAAGAACTTGAGGCGCGGTCATCGGCGGGAAGGACGGAAAGTGGAGCTGCCTGTGGTGGCTCAAAAAAGGAGGCTTCCGAGACAAGTGGAAGTTTTAGTGTCAGTGACGATGGCAGTCGCCAGGTGGAGGTTGAAGAGGAAGGAGCAGGCTCTGGTTTGTTGCCACCGCAGCGACTAATTTCCAACGCTGAAGCCATTATCAAATTTACCTCACGTTTTCCGAAACAGCCGTCGATCCGTGTACTGCCACCGCGTTTTCGAACGCTGAAACGAACGGAAATAGGGAATTACATTGTAAACATGATGGTTCAGTCCTCCACGCTGCATTCTTTTGGCCTCGTTGACTCACTGAACCTTGACATCGGTGCGTCCGTGCACCTCCTTTTTGATGGCACCGCAGACTTTGGTGTAACGGCAGGAACGGTTGGTGAGGTGTTGCAGGTAAAAGAACACGCGCTTGTTGTCCACTTTCCTTCCGTACATCGCACTGTGGATGTTCCTCGCATGCGAATTAGCGTTTACCACCCCTTCTACCCCGAGGTGCGGTATGAAGTTCAACAGTTTCCCCTATATCCACGCCATTGTATCTCACCTATTAACATGTTGACGTATCATCACGCATACCAAGTGCACATTGACTGTCATCAACTTGCAGACACAAACGATCTGGGGAATATACTTGCACGCATGCGTACCTTCGATGACTTTACAATCGAGCGCGTCCATGACTTTGCCCATTTGGATGGTATGGTACACGAGCCAACTCGAATTTATTATCAGCGCATCGACAACCAACCCCTTTCTTCAGCGGCAGAGCAATGGTGCCGAAACTGCAAGTCTTATGTTTCAACCTCCGACTTCTACACCCACTGGGATAAGTGTATTCGTCAGGTTCGTTGGTGTACCGTATGCAACACGCGTATCCCACTGGAACGGCTTGGCCCCCACCAGGAGAAGCATCAAATTGTGTTATGCCTGGACTGCGGTCGTGCGGTTGAGTGGCGTCGGTGGGAGGGCCACCGGCTCACGTGTTCCGCAATGATGCGCGAGGTTTCACCTGAAAATGAATTCCTTCCGCTACGTACCCGCCAGCTGGCGTTAGAGATGGGTCTCGATAAACGTGATTTACATACAATGAAGGGCTTTAACCGCGGCATGCTCCCAAAGTCGCGAAAGCAGTGCAACGGTGGAGAAGCTTGAAGGAAGAGGCTACTAGTTTTTTTTGTGATGGTGGTGGTGGTGTGCTGCATGTACCATGGATTAGAGAGGATTGCAGAGGGTCAAGTGATGTGTGTGCGTGCAGGTGGGGACTTGGAGGGTGGGGGGAGGGGTGCGTTCATCTCTTTATTCCGCGCTTAGATGACAGATTGACTTTAGCGGTGTACGACTGGAATGCCGACGTAGATATGCACTTTCGTTGCCTCATAGTCATTTTCGTATTCACTTCTGTACTGTTGTTGTCATTGCTATTGCCTTCATGTTGAGTGGTGTGGGTGCTGTTTTGCTTTGCAATGCGAGGTTGCAGGTTTTCGCTCTACTAGCATTATTACTGGTTCCATCTTGAATGCACCCTCCGCTTCATGTACACAACACGTTTCTTTCCCATAACATTCTGGATCCGTAGTTAGTACGACCCTTAACCCAGGAGGCTCCGTATCAGCTAGCCGCACTTTCCCCTCTTGGTTGAAATAGGAAATGCCACCGAATTCGGCTACGCGTTGGCTCCCGTTCGTCTCTTCTGACCTTAAGGATTATCTTAACCGCTATTGGGCGGTTATGTTTACGGTCGGTGCGCGCCCAATAGAGACGGGAAACATTCGCCACTACGTGTCATGGTATTGTACACGGATGAAGGTGGTGCTTTTGGACCACCACGTTTACGTGGAACCGTTGCGCCAACAGTTGCAGGAGGCGAGTCGCACCCCTGAGTTACCGCTTCTCTTTGTTAATAAGAAACTTGTGGGGACACTCCAAGATGTGGAACTGCTGGAGCGTGAGAAGAAGTTGAAGGATGTGTTGCATTTTGGTTTCGAATGGCGCGTTGGGGGGAGCGTTGCCGCCACGAATGGACAAAAATCTCTAATGGGCGCCCTTCCAGCCCCTTACGGCGATGCGGAATTCTTCCGCGGCCGTTACCGTGGCCCCCCTGTTGCGCGCCCGGTTGTGTCCCTTCCAACGTTGCACCCCTTCGCCCTCCGATCGGAGGAGTGATTTTTCCCCATTGCATTATACTCGCTGTGTCGGCACTTAAAAGTTATTGGTGTGATAGAATGGGGTAATTGTAATTATATATTGCTGCAAACCGAAAGAACGTAGTGGGTCTGCATTAGTGTTTTCAATTTGCTTCTTCGCCTCCCCGTGCCTTCGATTTGTTAACGGTGTCGGCAATGCTAGGTAAGCAGCGGCCTACTTCATGGTAGAGGAAGTGCTGTAACAAATGTCCTCCGGCGAACTGCAACAATCGACCCCCGGAGCGCCGCAAGATCTGGAAGAAATGCTCACTGCTCTGCGCAATGAGGCGGAAGCAGGAGCATCTGGTGGATCTACCAAACCGGAGAGAAGCCACCCAGCTGTTGCATTTTACTGTGGTAAACGTGCTGTGCGACTGCAGGTAGTACCAGATGGCACAGACATTTCGCATTCTGAGGACTCCACACTGTATGTTATTTCCCTTCATCAAGCACTCCTCCCTGCCCACTACAATGATTCATTCAGCGAGGAGGAGCATTCGTTACGTCTTTCTAGCTCTGAGGGGCTTGAGTTGTTGCGCACTAACTGGGAACTCCTACTGTGGCTACTCATGCCCTCTGTACAAATTAGCGCTTCGTGCGACCCGATGGACGGGGCTGATGACTCCTCACCAATATCTTCATGGCGTGAATTGTGTTGTCCCTTGACATGGGAGGACTATAAATGTCTTCGACGACACGGTGTAATGGACCGCGTGCATTATAGTTACGTAGTGTTTCTGCGCTTCTACGGATGGCGGTTGCATAATGAGGAGAACGGAGTTCTTGACCGACATAGAAATTGGGAAGCAAGGTACAGATTACTCGTATCTCCGGATCAGTGCTGTAAGTGTTCGCTCGGAGGTGGTGTTGTTTGCGACGAAGTTGTCAGGCGTTGGACATGTGATGACGGGGTGCCTTGTCCCTACACCGCGCTAACCCGGATTTTAAAGGTGTTGCTGGAATTGTGCTTCAATCGATACGCGGTGAATTTGGTTGCATTCATCATTGAAGAAATGAGCAAGGGGCGCTTGCTGTTTTTGCAGCAAATACTGGAAAGTGTTTGGTTCCCAATTGTCGTGAACTCCAAGCAGGTTGCCGATACCGACAGGGATTACCTCAGTCGGAAGCTGCATTACCTCACTCACAGCGACTCCGACTAGGGACGGCGAACCTATTATAGCAGCTTGCATTGAGGCCAAGTCCCTATCCTTGCTGCAGTGGTGCCATTTCTCTTCCAGTGATTGGACCAACATTAACGCTAAGCGCTGGTGGCGTGCTTACGATCATGCACTGTGCTCTAGCTCTGCGATATTTGTGAATCTGGTGCAATAAGGTATTACGAATCTACTCCTTGTTCATGTAGATTTGGTCGCTTCTTCCTCTTTCTTTTATTCCGTTGCCGTACGACTGGGATACTTCAGAGGCTTCAGAGTTGGAGGCATTTGTAGGAATAGGTCAAGGGTGAGTGTTGTAACGCCTGTGAGACAACACGTAGTCCCCAATATGGATTATCAGTTCTTGTGGGATGTGGAGTTTGTCTTTCCACTGGCTAGTTTGCTGCTTTCCTCAGCCATCACTTGGGTAGGTGCTCCCATTGTTTCGCGGTGGTTGCCCCATCTTCCACCGGTGGAAGAGAATGAGCCCCGATTCACTCGAACACCGCGGAAAACCCGTACCAAGGGAGACTAAAAAGCTGCGTTGTTGCCAACTTCCCCCTCCCCCCATCTTTCACATTCACATGTGCACGTTTGTGGGTGCCCCTTTGCGGAAGGGGCTCAGCGCTGACTACCCACACGAACCGCAGGAGTAAAGGGAAGTGCCTCATTTTTGTTCATGATCAGCCATGTCGTTGGCGCGCTTCTGTAGACATGTGTGTAACGTGGTAAGTATTTTGTGCTTTTGTATTTTGCGCTTCGAGGGCCTGCTACGCACGAAAAAAATACTCTCCTCTAAACTTCGATTCCTTATCTCTTGTGATGTCTTTACACTGTGCAGAAGGGGTAGCGAGTGTGGGGTACAGAAGGTGCTGTCGCATTGTAGCGTTTGCACGGTCGTTATCGCTGTTGTTCTGCGGCGATCCACCAAAACAATAGCCCACAACGAAGCGCAGGCAAGACAGTTGTTTGTTCAGTTTATTTCCTTCTCTTTGTCTGTTCAACTGTCTATAGTGCCACATGCACTGTTGTAAGGTTTTTTCGTTTCGCCTCACGGCAGGCCTTCTGCAGCAGCTGCCTATGCCGATGCCTCCGCCGCGACCAGGAGTAAGCGTCAACATGCAGCATGCGGTTGAAATAGAGGCGAAACGGCGGGTGGAGCTTGACGAGGCCACGCGCGCCCGGTACGTCGTTGTGAAGGAAGAAACTCGTGCTTCGGGGGACCGTGTCATTGGCATAGACCTCGGTACTACGAATAGCTGTATTTCATATATCGACAAGAAAACGAACATGCCAAAGATAATTCCATCTCCAACGGGGTCGTGGGTTTTTCCCACCGCAATTACGTTTGATAAAAGTCACAAGGTTCGCTTATATGGTGAAGAGGCCCGGGCCTGCGTACGGACGAGTGCGAGCGCGACGTTGTGCAGTGGAAAGCGCCTTATTGGCAGGGGTGTTGGTGAGTTGGGCCGCGTACAGTCCCAGCTCCATAAGACAAATATGGTTACGCTTAACGAACGGGGAGAGGTGGCAGTAGAAATTATGGGTCGCACCTATACAGTAACCCATATCATAGCCATGTTCCTGCGCTATCTGAAAAAGGAGGCAGAAAAATTTCTCAAGGAACCGGTGAATGCCGTTGTAGTGAGTGTTCCTGCATTCTTCACCCCACAACAGAAGGTAGCGACGGAGGATGCTGCACTTGCCGCGGGTTTTGATGTCCTGGAGGTAATTGACGAGCCATCCGCCGCTTGTTTGGCTCATACTGTTTTGCAGCGTAGTAATGCCTCAACAAGGGAACATCTATCGGGATCTAAGCGTATTGTACGTTCGCTGGTGTTTGATTTGGGCGGTGGCACACTGGACTGTGCTGTGATGGAAAATGATCGGCGACGGGGTACTTTTACACTTGTTGCGACACATGGTGACCCATTGCTTGGCGGCAATGATTGGGATGCTGTATTGTCTCAGCATTTTTCTGACCAATTTGAGCGTAAGTGGCGAGTACCTCTGGAGGACGCAGAAGGAAATGTGGGGCAAGGTGTAGCTACGTACCGCCAGCTCCTTCTTGAGGCTGAGAAGGCAAAGATTCATTTTACGCACTCAACGGAGCCATATTATGGCTACAATCGTGCATTTCACTTTTCAGAGAAGCTTCGTGACATTGTTCCACTCGAGGCCACGCTCACGCTTGAGGAATACATTGAACTAACCCGGCCATTGAGGGTTCGCTGCGTGGAATGCCTCAACAAGCTTTTCGACCACACAAGCATACGTCCAGCAGACATTGACAGTGTACTACTTGTGGGAGCCATGACACGTGACCCCCCAATACGCCATCTTCTGACAGAGTACTTTGGTCGACATGTGGAATCTGAAGCCTCGTGTCCTGCCGACTACGCTGTAGCCATCGGTGCCGCCGTCCGCGGTGCCATGCTTCAGGGTGGATTTGATGACTTATTGTCGAACACACGATTTGTCACGGGGACCGCACAAGCCTTGAAGCAGGGTGGTTTCCTGCGTCGCTGCTGCAATCGCATTGGATCCTTAGTCAGTAGCAGCGTTAATCCGAATGCCATTGGCCAGCGCTGGCGCGGGCGCGCAAAAGGGCTCTCTGATGAAGAAATAGCTAACTATGCAAAGGAGCTTGTTGAGTTTGAGGCAGCGTGCGACCGCCGGCTGCTGCTTGAAAGAGCAGAGAACGACGCAAACTTCGTGATGCGGCGTGTAACAGCCGATTCGAGCAAGCGGCAAGGGATGCAGGAAAAACGTGTGCGGCAGCTAAGTGAACAACTGAAGTTCTGGCAGTATATGGTGCACAACTTTCATGATCACGAAGACGAGTTACTACGAACGGTACGAGAATTGGAGCAAGCACTGGATGAATTGGAAGGGCTGGCAGAGGATAACACGTCGGGCCTCACAACCGCAGGGACAGTTGACTTCTCCTCAGTGACCCCTGTGAACCATTGCGAGGAAGAAGAGCGAGACTGCAGCAGTGTTTCTGCAGCATCAAGATCGGCACAGCTTAGGACGGCACATGGGGACGGAAAGCTGAAGGAGCGCACACAGGACGAGGAGGGGGAGAAACCGAAAGGTCGTAAAATCATGAGGCGAGCTGTACCGCTGCCAAGGGCAAGTGCAGAAGCGCAGGAATTGGTGGAGGCGGGGCATCCCGCACTGCGAGGTGCCGATGTTTCCATGACAGAGTCCACGAGAAGTGCATTTTTCGAGGCACAGGTGGAGGAACGGGCATGGCGGGAGCCACCAACACCGCCTGGTGAGCATGGCTCATGGCAGGAGGTGAAGCGTGCGGTTGACGCTGGTGAGCCCGTTGGGAGCCCAATTGGTCTTCAGGAGTTACAGCGCCCAATGACACATGAAGAGATGCTACAGGTACTTAACAATATCGCACCCATTGATGATCCGGTGAGCGAGGAGCACGCCAGGAAGAGGGACCACTCCATTGATATGCGAACCATGACTATTGTTGAGGGTGCCGTAGATATGGTCGCGCTGCAGGAACTACTTGAGGAAGAAGCCAAACGGGCAGAGGAGCTTCAGCGTGCTCAGAAGAAGGGTGAGAAGCAACTTGTAGCCGATACATCAGCCAAACTGTTCGCGATGGACTAGCGTGGAAGATTTACGAATGACGGTGTTGTCGTAGGTATCGGGGTAGGGCCGATTACTCTCTCTCTGTGCTTGCTCCTCTTTATCTGCCTGCACCGGGTTTTCCCTCATAGTTTTTTTTTAAAAAAGAGACCCAACGCGTCTTCCCAAGTTCTGTTAATGAGGAACATACGAATAGCGTAAATGCAGGTCCGCTCGGGACCATTGCATTCATTCAAAGGGCGCTTGGACAGGTTCTTCTGCCGTATATACGGCTCTGGAAGTGCAACTGACAGTTGTTTCCGCTAACACCCTCGTGTTTCTGCCTGAGTCTGATTTTTCGACCTTTCCCATCATCTTTTTCTGATTACGGATAAACGTTCAAACAAAACAGGTTAGCCGCTAAGAATGTCCGGTGAGAAGACGCACACCCTCAAGCAGGTGCAGACCTTCGGCAAGAAGAAAACGGCCATTGCGGTCGCCACGGTGACGAAGGCCCCGCAGTGTAACATTCGCATTAATGGTGTCCCCATATCTCAGATCCTTCCTGAGACGCTCCGTGCGAAGATCATGGAAGCTGTCAAGGTAGTGGGCGCTCGGTACTTTTCTCGCCTGCGCGTTGATGTGAGGGTTCGTGGCTCCGGTCAGGTCGCTCAGGCATACGCCGTCCGCCAGGCCATCGCGAAGGGTATCATCGCATATTACCAAAAGTACCACAATGAGATTGAGAAGGCTGCACTGAAAGACAAGTACTTGGAGTATGACAAGTTCCTCCTCATTGCGGATCCTCGCCGCTGCGAGCCCAAAAAATGGGGCCGTCACTCTGCCCGTACGCGCTTCACGAAGTCGTACCGTTAATCGCCTGCTGTATGACAGCGTATTGATGAGGTGGCGGCACGATATACACCCGGGTTGCGGAGTTGCCTTTATCAGTTGCATGTTTTTAATTTCTCTTTTAACTGTTTGTTTCACTATTAATTTCTTATCTGCTTTCACACCCTTCTGTAATGGGGTGGTCGTCGCTGCCGTGTGTTGCCGCTTTCCTACACTGTCATTGGAAGTTGCGGTGATTTGCTTTCACCCCTATTTGTTTGTTTTATTTTCAACTTTTTTGTTGGTTGCTAGCACCCAAATGTCCGGTGAGAAGACGCACACCCTCAAGCAGGTGCAGACCTTCGGCAAGAAGAAAACGGCCATTGCGGTCGCCACGGTGACGAAGGCCCCGCAGTGTAACATTCGCATTAATGGTGTCCCCATATCTCAGATCCTTCCTGAGACGCTCCGTGCGAAGATCATGGAAGCTGTCAAGGTAGTGGGCGCTCGGTACTTTTCTCGCCTGCGCGTTGATGTGAGGGTTCGTGGCTCCGGTCAGGTCGCTCAGGCATACGCCGTCCGCCAGGCCATCGCGAAGGGTATCATCGCATATTACCAAAAGTACCACAATGAGATTGAGAAGGCTGCACTGAAAGACAAGTACTTGGAGTATGACAAGTTCCTCCTCATTGCGGATCCTCGCCGCTGCGAGCCCAAAAAATGGGGCCGTCACTCTGCCCGTACGCGCTTCACGAAGTCGTACCGTTAATCGCCTGCTGTATGCTCGTGCACTGGGTGCATACTTTCTTATTCAGATTTTTCGTCATTTCAGTCTCGTCATGTGACTTTAAATTTTAAAAGAGTGACAGAACTACCGAGGTGGAGCTGGAGGCGCTGCACGGGAATTGTTTGCCATTAACGTGGCCCCCTCCCCCTCGATATGTGCCTCACTGTGTTCTATCTTATCTGCCTTCTTGTCATCCGGGCGCTGTTATCGGTCTTTTTCTTGAAACCCTCTTCTTCTTTTCTTCGGTTTTTGCCCTTGGTTACATGATGAGGTCCCGGTAGGAAGGCACCGCACAACTCAAGGAACTGGTAAAAGCAAAAACAGAAGAACACGGCGAGAAAAGCATTCCCACATAAGCGGCCGGAGAGAAGTGTCTTCAAATAATCGCTACATAGATTTACTGACGTTGACATAATAATTTCAGACGCATAAACATATACAAAGTTATTCCACAGCCCCGTTCTGCAGTAGTTCGTTACCCATTTACAACGAAGCTCGCACTGGAGGGTGATTTGGGTGTTTTTACTGGAGTTGTAACGTTTTTTTCTTCGCGTGCGTCCTCTCAGGGTGCTGGTTGGCGGGACGAATACAAGCATAAACGAGACTCAGGTGAGATGTTTCGCGTTGTGTCGTTTGGTTCACTTATTCAGGACTCGCGTTTCTACTTCAAACGCAATGGCAGAGTGACAACAATGTATCCTGACGGCTACACCATCCAGAGACGCGTTTTTTCGAAGGGGAGGGGTACACGTGCCAAGATCACACTTCCCGGCGATGACGCTAAGAACGACCTGGGTGAGGTATACTACACCGCTACTATTAAGCGGAGGGACGATGGTGGTCCGTGTTTTCAAGTAGTACGAAGTGATAAGCCAGATGTTATCCACAGCGGTGATCAATGCTCCCCAGCGTGGCGCAAGGCCCTGGAAGCCGCAAAGCAGGACTTTCCCGATGCCCATAAAGAACTGGCGTATGTAGGATCTGATGACAAGGGTTGTATGATCGTCCAGGGTGCCATTCTGTTCGGGCTTACCGCAAAGCCTGTGGTGGACGAATTGAACAAGATGGCGAAGGCATTAAGCATAAATGAGTGGTTGAGCACTATATCGGCGGACACCAAATCATTGGGAGACCCGATAGGGAGCCCCATTCCCTCTTCATCTTCTCAGCCACGCAAGCCAAAGCAACAACTCGTCACGAGTTCACAACCCTCTCAGTCGTCCTCGTGGAAGACAAGGGGAAAGAAAAACGTGGAGGCTCCTGAGGACGACGATGTACCGTATTGTGTCCGACTTTCCAATAGTGAAGTTAGTGCCTCTGTACCTTGTTCCATTTGCGGATCGACAACGCCATTTTGTCCAATAACGGGAAAACGGCATGACACAACGGGAAAGGGTGGAAGAGGGAGAAAGAAGTCTGAGTTGACGGAAGGGGCCGTTGCTCCAAGTGAGCCAACCGGGAAGAAAAGGGGAAGGAGGAAGAAGCAACCCCGTGATGATGATGGAGCGGAAGGCTCTCAAAATATGAGTGCTTCCAGTGGCGATGCGGTAAAGCGGCGGAGGACATCAGATGGAGCCACTGAAAAAGGCCCCTCCACCCGAGATGCGAAGCGACAAATGCTGCTGTTTGAAAACAACGGTAACGCAGTTGACGGGTCGTTGGCGAATGGAGAAGCACCCTATGCACCGCCCCCAGTACTGTTTCGGCCACCGCTTTCACCACCACAGTCGAAAGAGGCCCTGCGCGTTCTGCAGCGTACGCTACAGGCGTTGTCGGTCGTTCGAACACCATTTACCTCTTTGTTACAACTGCGTGAACCAGGCGTCAAGAAGACCACACACGCCAGCAGCAAGTCTGACAAGGGAGCCGGCTCTCAGGCAAATATTATTTCTGTTAATGGTGCCGACGCTGACGGAAATGATGCGGCTGCCGCTAGGAAACAAGCAGAAGAGGGAACGCAACACTTCCTTGACATCGTAGACATGGACAAAGGCACCCGGGCGAGACGTTACATAAAATTCATGAAACTGTACACAAGTGAGAGGACCAAAATGGATCTGTTGAAAAAGGCTGCTAACAGCAACCCAGACTCATCGTAGGGGCACTTAGGCTCAGTTGAAGAAATATCTATCGCCGAAGTGACCACTTGCTTATGTGCGCGCGTGTGTGACGGAAAGCATTTGCATTTTTTCCCACGCGATATCTTGCAAGGACCGACGCGAAGGTTTTCATCAGCGGGAGAACAGCACAACGTGGTTAATAGGTTTGGTGCTTGCACCAGGGAAGCAGTTGATGCTGTACCACAGTAGTGGTTTAAGATCGGACAGTTAGCAAACGGAACGCTTCTCATTGACAGGTGAAGGTGGTGACGTTCGAGAAGGGTAATGTGTGGTGGTGGTGGTGAATCCAACAGATGAAATAATTTAACAATTACTATTTTTTTTAAAAAATATTTGCGTCTTTGTCTTGCGGTACCCCACCTTAGGTTCCGTGGGAGCGAGTTTCGCAGATGAGTGAGGTAGCAGCACTTCACGTTGCGCCACCTGCCATGTGCCATAAAATTCTTCGTTTGGAGGAATTGGTATGCAGACGGAATGCTAAACGGTGTGGGTGCGTCTAATATTTCAATGTTTCTTAAATCATGTCCTACTCTGCCTCTTCATGTTTTCGGTTGTTCCAGCTGAACCGCAGAAGTTTTTTTTTTTTTTAATCGCTGCGTAAAACCTTTGTACACCACTATTTTTCTAATTTATTTTCTTCTACTATTCCCTCTCCTATCTTGTTTTTTTTTATTTGACTGGGTAGCTGAGCTTTGATGGCATTGGCTCAGTCATGTCGTCACTTTGCTGCGACGACGTACCGACAGTCCAAAATTACAGATCGCTTCCAGCTGTTAATAACTAAAAAGGAAATTGAATGTGACTACGTTGCGGTGGACGCCACTGCCCTCGTCGCTACGGGGTTACGTCTCGCAAAGAACGTTACAACTGAGCAGCGTCGCCATAAGGAAGTGGCGCGTCATGTAGTACAGTCAATACAACAGTTGTTGAAGAAGGTGCGTTGCAAGAAGTCTCTTCTTATAGCAATGGACGGAGCTGAGAATCTGCTCAAGGCGGATCGTACACGGGGTAGCAGTTTAACCCGAAAGGTGGAAAGTCGTCTGATGAGACTACCGGGAACTCCACTTATGCAGGCAGTGGAGGAACGTATCGTTCGTATGATGCCAGAGCGGCAGATATTACCCGGTGAAGTGGTGTTTGCCGGCACCTGTGTTCAAGGGTGTGTCGAGCAGAAGATGTCCGCTTGGGCACTTGATCTGGCGTCCCGAGACACCTTTAACGGCAGCAGCGATTCACTGAATTTGATTGGGGCCTCCGAGTTGTACCTTAATGTGTTGGCGCTGTCGCCCTTCTATAACGTATCGAGTGTGGTGCAAAATAACGCAGATTTGCGACATATACGACTGCAGGATATTTTGGAGTGGCTAGAGCTAGATAAGAAGGCGAAGGAAGGGGAGAGTGTCACAATAGCCAAGATGAGAACGGATATTTTATTCCTCTTCATTATCGCTAACGGCGCCTCGGCAACTGAGCTGAATCCCATTCCTGCTGTTGGTTTCCATGAAATTGTTGATCGGTACATGAAGGTTCTCGCAGAAAACGGTGCTACGCCCCCTTCTCAAAGCGCGACCGCGAGCGCCCCAACTGCTTCAGCCAACCTCCCGGCCGCCCCACCATTTCTTTTTGAGGATAGTCCGGGCAACACACTCCAACTGAATCTTCGCATGCTCTGTCGCATCATGCAGTTAGTGGCGCGTAAGGAGGCGCCAGCCCGTGTGGATGGTCTATCAGAAGCCTACTTGGAGCACGCCTTACAAACGCATGCAATGTTGTGCACTGGACAGGCACCCCAATGCACCTACTTGCCAGCAGCGGGTACAGGACAACTAGGCTCGACGGCGCCTAGTGCCGTGCAACTCGCAGGTCATCTTGCTGCATTATGCGCATCCACAGCACAACGCAATGCACGGTGTACTTCTCTGCAGCCCTCGCTGGTAACACCAGAAAAGGGATCGTGTGAGGAAGACAGTCCGGCAACAAAGCTGCCGCCGACACCCCCAACTAGCGCGGCCGCACCAGTTGAAGACAAGCCGCTGACAGCAGCTGAATACACCATTCTCTGTCAGTCGCTTCCCGCAGCTGTGGAAGGATTGATTCATCAGTACGTAGGCGTAGCGCCTAAGCCGGATGTTGGGAAGATGATTACAACGGCGACCACGGAGGAAGCCTACCGCCTTGTTCGGGAAGTGCTTTCTTATGCGAACCCTCTTCGACCGCATAAGTGCTTATGCCTTTCCCCATCTTATTGCTGGCTCCAGAATGAAAAGACGCAACTGTGGCGCTTCGAATATGTCGATATTGGTGTCAAAAGTCATGAACTGGGGACACGTCGGCAACTCAATGCTATGAAGGGTGTAACGCTTGAAGTGAACATGTCCCGTGATGGTCCTTCGCATTTTGATCCACTGAGCGGGACGTGGGAGCCAATTGCCAATTTCCCGTGCGGAGCGGACTGCGAATATGACAAACATACTGAAGAATACACATCTTCTCCTTCAGCTCCACAAACTGCAAAAGAGGTTGAAGCAGGACCAGTTAAGGCATCTTTAAAATTGCTGACATGGAATGTCATGTTTGATCGTTACAGCGGCAAACCAACTCCTTTAGGTATGCCTGGTATAGATTGGTGCTCCCCCAAGAGGTATCCCGTCATTGCCAAGATCATAGAGGAGGAGGATGCGGATGTTGTTGGCATGCAAGAGGTGGAGCCTGTATTTTGGGAGTTCCTTTCCAAGCGGCCACTTATACGCCAAAGGTACTACTTTTCGTGCGGTCATATGAGTCCAGCTATTGCCCCGTGGGGGGTGCTGATGTTGATACACCGTCGGCGTCTTCCAGTACAGAGCATCAACTATCTTAACGTCCCTGCGTGGACTAATCATGTTTCTCTCATGCCGGTTGTGGGTCTGAAGATGGTGCACGGTACTGTACACATAGCTGCCGCACACTTACTCGCGCCATACACGAAGTCCCACGAGAACGCTCGTACTTCCCAGGATACCGCGTTACGCCATCACATGACGAAGACGTTGGGTGGCGGGGATGTGGTAACTATGGGAGATTTCAACGACTGGCCTACAAATGAATTTATTATGCCACATGAATCACAGTACGTGGACTGTTGGCCCGTTTTGCACCCCAACGACCCTGGAAAGACTATGGATGAAACAAACACCTTTTGTAAACTGAAAGTGGAGGAAATGTTTTTTGGCCGTTCCGACAAGGTGTTTCTGCGAAGCAGGCGGCTTGTGCCAGTCGAAGCTCATCTCGTCGGAACACGGAGTGTAAACGATGAGAACAACAACGCCGACGCACCCGCATATTTGTTCCCATCCGATCACTACGGCGTAAGTATAACGTTTTCATTGAAGTTACCGTAAGTTCAGATTGTTGGTGCCCTTTAGGGCGTTACCTTCTGAGTCTGTCGCGGTCATTTCCCGCTGTCGACTTATATTCACATATTTTTTACCTGTTTGAAATGGACACCACCCCTTCTTCTTGTAGTCGCGGGGCATTCGACATGAGGATGATTGTGTTTTGTCCAGTGGATGGAGTTCAACTCCAAACATAGCTTACTTCCGGGACCTTTCCTATCCTTCCTGTCTCTTTTTTTTTTGTTTACGGTATCCTCCATTACTCTCCGTCCTCTTTCGTGGCGCCTATAGCAAAGACAACGTGAGGGTTAGTGCGTGAGACGCTGGATTTTCCTCTGTTGGTACTGAATCAGTCGAGAGATTGCGAAGGTTAGTGCGCTCACGCGTGCAAAGCGCAAACATTACCTATTACCAACAGCAACATTTGTGTTGGGGCAACTGTGCCTTTCTTTATTTTCTGGCGCAGCAGTCCCATACCTCCCCTGTTCACGAATGATGCAACGTTGCAGCACTTCACTGAGTCGCCTGTGCTTCCGCCGCTTATTGCGTACACCACTCCTTGTTTATTCTATACCACCAATTCGTGATGTGCCATCGGGGATAGCACACTGCCCATTGAGCTGCAGCATGCGTATGGTCACTTCTTCGAATGATGACGAGTTTGTGTTTGATCCTACTCTCAGTATCCAGAAGGACGCCGCGATACACACGGCCAAGAAAAGCTTCGAAACTATTGTACTCGAGTATGTTCCTGCGCACGCTCCCGAGGAGGCGAGGCAGAAGGTGAAGTCGTACCTGACCCAGCACCCAATCGACATACTTATAACGCAACCTAAGGTGCAAATCACTCACTTGGAAGACGCAGAGTCGGGGGCAGAGACAAAAGTTTCATTGAGTCCGTGTGACCTTCCCGAGGCGCTGCAGCAGGCAAGGGAGCGTGGGATGAATCTCGTTCAAATGGGGGCGCGTGGAGATGTGGCGTACTGCAGGATCCGCCGTGAGTCCACCCGCATTCTGAGTCTCATACACACCGAACTTGAGGCCCTTCGCGAGCAGGAGGAGAAACAACAGGGGAAAGGACGCGGTGGGGTGCAGGCAGCGGCTAAAATGGGTGAGCTCATTGACCACACATTCCGTGACGCAGTGGATGCCCATTTTGTTGGGTGGCGAAGCAAGAAAATAGTGGAAGATATCAGGAGGCGGCATCCGGTGAAGTTGACTATCAAGGAGTTTCAATCACCCGAGTGTGCTATCGGTAAGCTTAGGGAGATGTGCCAGGCGATGCAGCATTACGCACAGGAGAAGGTCATATACCACCACTTCACCAGCATCGTGGCAAATGATCGTGAAGCAAGTATTACTTTTGCCCCTGCGCTGCCCATGGCCAAGAGTGATTCGTGGAAACATATAAAGTACCCGGGCGAGAAGGAATGGACTAATGCTTTGAGGCGAATGGAAGATGCGTGTCGTAAAAGTGGGCGTTATGGCACGTATGCAAAAAGCAACAAACTCAAGTTGCGCTCTTTGGGTCAGACATCATATCGTGTAGACAAATACGGGAGGAAGATGGATTAATGAAAGGGAGGAAACTGAGGCTTCATGGCAACCCAAAAGCATATTGTGAAGGGGTGATGGTGATGGTGATAGCTTTGTTTTCAGTTGTGTGTGGACATTTTTTTTTTTTTTTTGGTATCGGGCATCATGTTTTGTTTTCCCTTGTTCACCAGCGAGCACGGGCGCGAGAGTGAGCAAGTAGTCAACTTGTGCATTTTGTAATCCTCTGGCGTCGACAGCGCACTGGATTGTGTGACTGCTGGGCCACAACGAGTCCACCTTGCTGTTTGGGAGTTTGTTCCGTTCATACCTTCAGTTCCGCGCTCTATTTGTTTTATTGAACAGAAATTAGGGAGAACACATGTGGGGGATGGAGGCATATGTTAGCCCATGTGGGAAGTGGAATAGTGTATGCTTACTCTGTGTATTATAAAGGTTCTTTGTTGTTGGTTGCAGTATTGTTGGGAACAATGGAGTGGGGAGAAAATGTGCATTCTTCAGTAAGTTACGATGAGATGTCGCATGTATTGGACATGTCTGCTTACCCTTCAGCATAAATTACTCCACTCTGTCAATGGCGTGCACTCATGTGCGGTATTTCTCGCTGAGTCTCTTATCCTTTATCGTGATTTATTGCCCACACCTTTATTTTTGCCGATGTCACCGGAGAGGGTATCCACGTGTATACAAGAGTGTAAAAAGAAAATGGATCGTGAGCGCCAATGGCTTAAAGAGGTGTGGGTGAGTGGGTAGTTCGTGCGGCCAATAGGTTGTGTTTCACGTAATATCAAAGAAGTCTTCTCGTTCAGGGTGCCGGCCCACTCGCGCTGAGTTTGGTTTCGGGCTGTAATAAACGCGAAGCTAACGCTTCACGAAACTTCTCTTTCTTTTCCTCATTTTTTAAATTCTTTGTGCCGCTTCCTCAGCTACATGTTAAGGGTGAGGCTCTGTTTGGCTTCCAATTTTTTTTTGGTTTTGGGGCTTTCTATGACTTTATTTGAGAACTGCATCGTCTTTCCACCAAGCATCAAAAAGAAGTACCAAGAGGCTTGCGCGGTCGTGAGTAAATGCCACCGAGAAAGAGAAGCAAGCGGCCACGAGACCAAGAACAGTCCGCCGAAGCTGAGACAGCAACGACAGGAATCGAATCACTGGTGGGTCGTGAAGGGGACCCCATTACACATGATTTCATTGACGAATGCAACGGTGATGAAAGTGATTCGGATAACCAGATATTAGCAGCTTCATTCAAGAAGCGGACGAAACGCCGAGCTGAAAAGATGGTGGGCAACGGGAACGACACTGTGCTGACTGATGGTGACGATGATGAGTGTATCGCTGAGCAGGAAGACAAGGTAACGAAAGCGCTACAGGCACGACTGCGGTGTGGAATGCAGCGCTTTGCAACGTCGGCAACGAATCAGGGGGGACTAGTCAAACCCTCCGGGCCACCGAGTTCAGTTGCAGCCGCCGCTCAACGTAGTACGACCACGAAAAGGGATAATCTCACTAACAGCCGGCGTCAGGAGATTTTTGTTGAGCACGTGAAGCACTTTATGCGATACACGGTGATTGCCGATAAGGCCCGGAAGTTGGTTTCGCTCGAAGAACGGCCGAAGGAGGATCCAGATGTTGGGAACGACCGCGTAGAACTACTGCGGATTCACGTGTCCTTGCCATGCGTATGGCGCTACATACTGCACGAGTGGGAGCGAGTGGAAGAAGCGTCTAAGAAATCATCGTCGTTGGCAGCATCCCGTGATGCCTCAGTGAGCAGACTCGTGAGTTTATTCATGAAGTGCCTTAACTCTTTAGATGGCATTCACGCGCTTCTATTCATTGCTTGTGCAGCTTGCCGTGCGTTGGATTTGACGGGCGGCGTAACGAGCGTTCTATTGCACTTGTTGCTGGAGACTGGTCGCGTGGAGGAGGACCGCCTTTTGAAATCAGACAGTGGGGAGCTCGTGTACAAGGCGATCGAAGAAATTGATAAGGAAATGCATAGTCGGTTTGGGGGCAGCGACTGTTGTTATTTCCAGGCTCACTCGTACCTTTTGTTGTTAATATGGTACACCCAAAGGGATGTGTCCGACAACGGAGGTCCTCTGAAAATGAGCCACCAAGTCGTCCTTTCACAGGCATTTGTGAAGGCGACATCGCCTTACCAAACGGCGCGCACGCGAAGGGGAAGTAAAGCAGCGGCTTCTGTTGCTCCCTCTGAGGAATCAGGGAAGAGAAAGCCGCGCGGCCGGCGCGGCGCGGGAAGCAGCGAAGACGGTGCCGCGTTATCAGGTTTTGATCGGCATGCGACTTTGGTGACGGAGGTGCAGGAGCATGAGACGAGGTGGGCGGAAGACAGTTCCAAATTCCTTTTCAGTTTGTACGCTCTTCAAAATGCCAGCGGTAGTGCCTCCTACGGCATGAAGAAACTGGCGCTCCGGGAGGTCATGGGAGCCGTGTTCCTCTTCCACCGCGTCCTTTCTGAAAGCGGAGTGAATGACTTCCTATTGGAATCAAAGGAAAGCCGCATAAGGGAGTTACATGAATGGTCGTTGTCAAAAGGCTTTGTCACGCCCCCTCTCACACATGGTGGTGAGAGCAGCAACAACGGTACCACTGTTAACAGCTTTGCTTCAACTGATGTTGGAGAGGATGGTCTGAACGTAATGAGTATGGCCGGAAGGACCTACCGTGAATGTACTGACGTGGAGAGAAGTTTTCCACGCGTGGCGAATGCGCGAGCTATGCTTCAACACGTCACGCAGATTGCTGCCGCTAATTACCGTGGGAACACACGTGCAGTAGGGGAGGGGTTCCCCCATGAGTATATTCGGGCACGTCTGCATCCTCACCAAGTAGAGAGCCTCGCTTACATGCTTGAACGGGAAACGCGTGGTCTGGCACAGTACGTTGAACTTCGTGGCTTCTTTGAAGCTACCTCAGGCTTACCCTCAGAAGTTGCGGATCGAAGTGCAGGAAGAGGGAGCAGAGAGTTTTCACTCTTCTACTCTTCCATGTCCTCTGAGTGGTTCATTGTGCGCAGTGATTCTTTGTCCGCTCGCTTCGCTCGTCGAGCACTGCATTGCGGTTTTTTATGTGATGAAATGGGATTGGGTAAAACGCTGGTAGTGCTCTCCCTGTGTGCAACCGCAAAGAAGCGTGCCATTGAGTTGGAGGAAACAGAAGTACCGACGGTCACCACATTAGGCACCGTGAAGGGGTCTAATGTGGGTGCCGTCAACAAGGCATTTGCAGAGAGTGATGCCGGCACGGCGGGCGCAGGTGAGGATGAGCCGATCTATTTGTGGCGACACATCCGGGTTCGTAAAACAGGTGCACTGTGGTCAGATATGTTGGAGGTTTTATACGGCAGCTTACCGCAGCCGGTGTACCTTCCCACACCAAAGCCGCTTCCGAAAACGACCCTTGTGGTGGTGCCGCTCTCACTATTGATTCAGTGGGTGTCGGAAATTGATCGCTTTTATCCACTTGCTCGATACATATTGTTTCACGGCCCATCGCGGCAGCGCTACACCTATGAAGACTTTTGCTCTGCCGATTTTGTGATCACCACGTACGAAACCGTCGGTGCCCACCTGCGAGTGGAGACAGATGCAGCGTTTCGTCTTCTAACTATGACGCTGCCGTATATGGAACATAAAGATGCTTCCTTGGCGCAGTGGGATACCTTTTGCCGCGGATGTAACGAACGTCGGGCCCGGGCAGCGTCAGCGTCCCAAGGGGTAAATGACTGCGATGGATCTGCTGATGTCTTCGATAGCATTCTTAGCCTGTTTGAATCGGCCCGGAGGCAAGTAGTTCTGGAGGCGGAAGGGGCACCGCCCGGTCCGACACTTGACTTTGTTTCTCAGTGGGACAAAACGTTTCGAGAGTTCCTGCGGAGTGACGTTCTTTACCTGACGGATTTCGTCTTTGAACGCATTATACTTGACGAATCGCAGAAGTGCTCGAAGACCTCCAGGCTTCAGTACCTCCAGGCTCGCCGTCGATGGGTTGTGTCGGGAACACCCATCAACAACAACGACGTCAACTCTCTTCAACCTTTATTTAAGTTCCTGTGGGCCGAGCTTAGTCCATCGTATTCTGTGTCTCCACTAAGCGCGTTTTATTGCTCCTCTTACGACAAACAGCGGCACATGATCTCCGCCCTCAACGCATTCAGAAGTTCGAGGAAGATGGCACGATATGCGATTAACAGCTTTTACGTCGGCCGTCACTCAAAGTCGTCCCCAAGTGACACACGACATGTCCTGACCCAACCGGCAATAAGGAAGCCACTGTGCATGTGTAGGCTCTGCAATCCGTTTACTAAGAAAACAGTTTATCCGAAATCTCCTGTGCTCACTTTGAAGGATGCATTGTATCGTCGTGTAACGTCCGCTGCAAGCGAGGAAGAAACCGAGGGATTCATTTCCGACCGTGGTGGTTTGTTCCGGTCGTGGCGGTTTTCTGTGCCCTTGACACATCTGATGGTCCGTCATGAGAAAACGGAGGAGCTGCAGAGGGCTCTGCAACTTTCTCCTGTCACCGAAGCGCATGTGGAGGTTCCACTACTGGACGGCGAGCGCTTTCTCTATGATTACGCGGGAGACGTTGTAGCTCGGGGTGTTGCACTTTTGCAACGCCAGGGGTTGGTGGGAAACTGTTCAGCGAAGCTGCTGTCATGGGTCTGCTTACTTGGCCGTATGGCGTTGCATCCTTCAACAGCCTTCGCTGACGTCCGAAACAGTGATCAAGCACTGTATGTGCAGTCCCATCAGAAAAATGAGCAAGTCGCTTCCAACTTCCTGAGTTCAGTTGTTTCCGTAACACCTAACGACGCGTTGGCGTACGCTAGGAAGCTTATCGCGAACCGGCTTAATACTACGGGAACCAGGAAAGGTCGGGGTGAAACCAATGTGTTGGTTCCCCCGGAGACGACGGTGGAGACACTGCGCAAACTGACGCTTGATCCCCCTGAAGTTCCAGAGTGCGCCATATGTCTCGATACTATGCTCCACCCAACCTTACTAAGCTGCTTCCATCTATTTTGTAAGGAGTGTCTGTTTGCGACGATACAGGTGGCGAGACCAACACTTTCAAACGAAACTACCGCCCGCTGCCCTCATTGTAGAAACCCCAAAAGCATGAGGGGAAAGATGATGGTAATTCAGGTGGAAAATACGCAAGTAAGCACGCTGGGTGCACTCCAAGATGAGGGCATGGCGCCCCCCAACGGTGAAAACGTTTCTCACGAAGAACTGAAGCGACGGGTTGATGCTGTTGGGCGCGGTAGTCGAATTCCAAGGCTGATTCAACTGCTTGAAGACATATGGAATGAGGCCCCAGACGACAACGTGTTGGTGTTCTCAAAGGTGCCAGCGATCCTGCAAATGGGAGAGGTAGCCCTAAAGGAGGCTGGCTACCAAAACGTACACGTGATCGATAATCACGTAACTTTGGTTCAGCGGAAGAAAATTTTCGCCCAGCTCCACGCCAATGCAGCGACCACCGCCTCAGCAACGGGGTCGGCCTCAGGAAGCACGCCTTCGGGTAACAATCGAGGACACGTGCTGTTTCTCTCCTCCCGGGTTGCATGCTCAGGGCTCAATTTGGTCTTTGCGAACCGCTTGATTTTTATGGAACCCAACCTCAACCCAGCCCAGCACCAGCAGGCAGTTGGTCGCATTGACCGTTGCGGACAGTTGAAGAGAACATATGTGTATGTAATGTATGCACCTCGCACTATTGAGGAGAGGATCATGAATCGGACCTCAGCTCTGCTGCAGGAGGCAAGTCAAGGTACTTTTCCTGACGTAGCAACAGGTCGAGGGGCTCCGGCAGGAAATACCTCTTCAATGGGACAAAGCGAGTTAATTACTTTACTTCAAGCGCAACAGACGTGATGCTGGCATTTTTTTGCTGTTTCTGAATTGACCTCGGGATCGCCGACGATCACATGACCCTCCACCCTCCACCCTCCAAGCCCAAACCCATTTTTTGAGTCGTTTCTTTTTTTTTTTTAAATAACTATTTTGTTTCCTCTCCCTTATATTTGTGACGCCCAGGATATTTTGTTTCTGTTCGGAGACGATTGTTGTGAGTTCTAGAACTGCACCCTGAAAAAGGATTTTTAAAAAAGGGGCGATGGGATGTTTGCCATTTTACGTTTTTTTGTTTTTCTTTTTATGTCGTGCATTGTTTTAACGTTTGTTGCCGTCTCCATTTTGTCTTTGTTTATTATTATTATTATTTTTTTAGGGTTGATTCAGGGGTGGTGGGTGAGGAGGCCCTTGGCGGGGAATTTATCTCTTTCTCTTTTCTTCTGTTGACTTTGTTTTTCCTTTTATCCACAGGGTAGCGATGAGGCAAGGATGTCCATACATATATATATATATATTTATAGGTGAAGGAATGTACAAACATGAAACAAATAAGTGGATATTTAAATATATAAGTATATATGTACTTGTGTAATGTGAGTGAGTAAATAAATAAGTGAATGAGTCTGCGTGTGTTTCGAATATTGACGAAATGAATCTATGAACTAAGTTATGTATTCTTTTTCCCCCTTTCCAGTATCCCTTGTATTTTCGGGCGCTGATGTTTCTTTTGTTTTGTTCTGTTGTTGTTCTTTTCTAGAGACTTCGTTCCAAAGTACGAAAATGCCTCGTTGGTCTCTTTTCTTGTTCTTATTCTGTCTGTGAGATGCATTGCTTCATCTTAAATTTTCTGGCTTCGCCTTTCGTTTTTTTTTATTGTTTTCGCCTTACTACCGCTTCCGTGACCATCGAGAGGCGCACGTTGCTTTTGTTATGGTGCCTACGTATGCGTTGCCCATATTCCTTCACATTACATTACATCACTGTTGTGAGCTCAATAACGTACTCAAGGAGACGGCACCACAACGAACGAGAGCGAAATGAATAAATGGAGGACAGGTGGCGAAAAAGAAAAAGTAAGAAAAAAGAGGAAAATAATAAAAGAGAAAGAAATAGAGAAGTAGAGAAAATAATTACAATAATAAAGCAAAGCATATATCATGACGGTAACTACAATGTCTCGTGCTTTCCCCCACACATCAACGGCCCCCAAAATCTCGTCTTCCAATCAGTTCTTTCTTTCCTTTTTTGTTTTGTTGTTGTCGGCACTGGCTTTGCTTTATCAACCTATATCTATATCTATCCATATTTATATATATTTATGATTTGAAGTGACGCAACCTGCCGGTTCGCTTTATGTTAACTGAGTGGGTGGGAACAAAAGAAATTGTAAATAGCTAATTTTGTTTTCCTTTAATTGGGACAATTTTAGCGAGTACATGAGATCTTTTCCCCTCCCGTTTTTTTGCCTCTATTGTTTATGACACAGCACAAACACAAACACAAACACACGCACACACACAAACACACACACACACACATATGCTCAAAAAGGGGGGAAAAAGGGAGGAATACTTGTGTATGCACAAAGAAGAAAGAAAAAAAAAAGAAGAATGAAATATAGAAGGGAGCTATGAGAAGAGCAATTTTCATTGTGGTTATTTCTACTACTATTATGAGGAACGGTAACATTGTTATTATTTAGCTTTAGTGTGCGACTATGTTACCCCATTTTGTGTTTGTTTGTTTGTTTAATTGTTATGTTCGTTCTTATTTATATGTGTAACAAACACATCATCTTTATCTTCTATGCGCCGGGCAGGAATGATCTTGTGAATGGCGTCTTTTGCTTTTTTTTTGTGTGTGATGGAAAGAGAGAGTTCAAGAAGGGGGAAGGAGAGGAAAAAAAATAAAAAGAAAACATCATGCTTGCATGCATAGGCATTAATGTATGTCTTTGTGCGTAGTACATCGTTGCTCCAGAACACAGAAATGCAATATCTGACCAAAGTAAGGAGAGAGGAGACATAATGCGTGATACTATTTTTTTCTTTTGAAAAAGATGAAAAAGAGATAAAGCAACAGGGGATGAAAGGTTTAAAATTATGCTTTGCTAATCGGTTACTATTATCACTACGATTATCATTACAATTACTGTTGTCATTTTTTTTTTAAAAAGTTTTAATAAAAAGAAAAGCAACAATACCATCATCGTTGCGTCGTAGAGGATACACACTTCTTTGCTACATCCCCTGTTATTTTTCCATTTTAAAACAAAATTTGTGGTGCTGACTAATGGAAGTTAAGTGGAGCGCTCATGCACCAACGAAGAAGGACGAGGAGAGGAGGGAAATGCGGAAAGGAAAAGGAAAAAAGAAAGATCGAAACCTTCAAAGAGAGTCTAAAGGGGTGGTGTGCCGCTTACATAAAAGTAACTCCATACAAGACGTACACAAATATACATATACCTGTTCATCCTTTGATTTTCCCTTTCTTCCTCTTCTTTTTCATTTCGGCCTTGAAGCGACATTAATACTTAAAGATCCCTTGTTTTACATCTCACAGTTTAAGATTTGTGAAGAGTGTGCATGTTTTGCTCGGCAATAAATGGGAAAATAAAGACGTGAAATATATGTATGTATGTATATATATATATATATATTTCGTCCTCTCTCACACCCTCGTGTGTTCCACACGCTCAAGGGCGAACTTTTGTTGATTCTTTTTATTATTTTTCCCTTGAATGCTCTTTCACTTCCTCATAAGTTTTTATTAGGAAGTTTAATTGTTTATTATCCTTTTTTTTAAAAAAAAAATACGTATTTTAATTTGTTTTTGCTGTTTTTTGCGAAAAAAAATTCACAAAAATTTCGTAAAATAAGTTGTCTTTTTCCTCTTTTTCTTTTCTTTTTTCTTTTAAATTCGTTCTTCCCGCTGTTTATATATATATATATATATATATATATGTTATGTGGGTGTATTGAGAAAAGTGGGTTAAGTAGGGAGGTGGAAAAGGGTTCGTTAATCAAATTAGGTTAAACCTGAGAAAATAAAAAGAACGAAAATTTGTGCCAATGAATACCACAGGGGAGCCCGAAAAGGCTGCTGCCCCACCAGCGGTCCGGCGGCGTGGGCGGGGGACATTCAACAGGCCGTTGCGAGCTGAAGAACCCACCGCTCCCAACGCCACAGCGAGTCATGCGGGTGATAATGTTTCCGTAATAACAACCGTCACAACCGCTGTTCTTCCCGCCTCAACAGGTCCGTCAACTCGGGTACCTGAGGAGGATCTTGCGGCGGAATATGGTGGACAGAAGCGTGACATTCCTCTCAACATCCGTGAAAACTTCGGTGTGCATGAGGAGGAACAGGTGGTGGACACGGTGCGGCAGCTTCTGTTCCGCGGAGAGAAGCGCCGGCGGTATTGCGTTATCGTGGGAAACCTTCAAAACCCCGACAGGCCCATTACACTGAAACTGTTTGGTCATAAAGGATTGAAGCCATTTAAACTACAGAACAAACTTATCAGGTTAGTTAATATAAGTGTTAGCCGCCCACGTCTAATCAAGCAAACAGATGCATCGAAGGAAGAACAAGAGGTGTGGAGTGGGGGTGGTAGCGACGATGAGGTAATTGCGGACGCTCAGGCTGACGCTGTGACTAAGACCGAAAATGATTTCGACAATCAAGGTTCCTGTGACCACGGACAGCAACAAAAGTGGCGAAAAGAAGAACAAGAAGGCACACCGAAACGCGACTATGAAAGCGAAATCCAGAGGGCGCATGAGCGACGAAACCCGGGAGGGGATGGGGGAGTAAAGGATGGTGAAGAATCCCAACCGACCATTCGAATGAGTGGAAGTGAAGTGCAAAAAAACGGAAGTGGGGATATGGATGTTAAGACCAACGAACGACCACCCAGTCAATCTGGTGAAGGACGAGACCAGGGTTGGGAGGAGAAGACGATGGATACAGAAACTCGCGACGTTGATGATTATGCGAACGAGGATGTGGTTTTGCCGCTCACCGTGGAGATACGTGATTCCACCGCCACCAACATTGGTCAGCCGTCGTCCATTGCGAACAGTCCTGTTCTCACCGCAACACGCTTCGACACGCTTTATGGTTATTTTTTTCGTGAGTTTCAGCATCTTCTGCAACTAGAGGATGTTCGGATGCATCAAGTCTCTATTAACCTTAGTCTTGGTGCCGTCTATTGTTGTTTGGCCCGTGAGGGTTCGTACATCACTCCGCTGAAATACGCAACATTTAGTGAGTTTGTACAGCGCATGAACGAGGAAAGCATGCAACTTTACTTCTTGAAGGACGCCCCGATTTGTGTTTCCCGTGCTGTTGACAGGGAGTGCGGTGCGCTGCAGTCTGAGGCCGCATTTTCGCTTGTCAAGATTTACTTCTTTTCAAATGAGCGGCAAAGCCGAACGGTTGCGCGGGCGATGTGGGATGCGCATGAAAATCGGTTCGTATTGCTCGATATGGAGAACATGGGTGTAACCTTCACATGGACCGTCTTCTCCGTTGATGAAACTGATATTCAGAATAACCAAAAGAAACATCAAGGGGAAGGCGTAAGCAATGATAGTGGTATTCCCGATGGTGACAGTGCTACGGAGACCGATAAACCCATGCGGAAGAAAACAGTAGCGTTCCCTTTCGAATTGGAGCTCCGGGCCTATCGTCGTTGGAAGCAGCACACGGAGCACCCAGTCGCCCCAATTGCTGAGGCAATCCTCGACAAACTTTCGTTGGCGGAGCACAATCTCATTCAGTACGGTTCCACAATAGGCTATGAGAATATGGACTTGTCGAAAGTATGCGATGCAGACGCCGAATCAGAAGACTTTAACGTTGAGAGTATCATCGTCGAGCACACATCAAGGGTGAAACCGCGCGGTACCGACCTAACGGTTGACAGTACCTCATCATTGTGGATTGAAAACTTTGCCGCCGCCCGGGCACTTCGCGAGCGCATGGCGAAAGGACTCGTTGGAAATGAGGAAAGAAGTAACGTGAAAACGCGCCACGGGGAGCGGTCGGGACGCAAGGGAGCGCCAGTTCCTAACGTAAAGCCAGTGACGCCCGCATCCCGGTTGACATTTTTTCGTTCTCGTGGTTCAACAGTGCACTGGAAACTTCGACCGGGATACAGCACTGAGGAGAACCTCTCCCCTCTGAGCGAAGCTCTACATTTTGTGCAACAGGTGCTCAAGACGGCAAACGAAATTGAAGGCCGGTCCGCGCGTGGTGGTGTAGCACCTGAACCTTTATAGTTGGGAGGTATTCTACGCGGCAATTACGATTGGCTTTCGTGAGAGAATGTGTTTCATACTGTTGGGCTAAGAAGTCTGCTTTCCCCCCTCTTAACCTGTTCGACGCCCCTCGATCTCGTTATGTCGTTGGGTACACCAATTGCCCCTCCTCTATTGCTTGCAGCTTATGGAATTTTGGTTCTGTTGCTCTTTTTTTTTTTTCCTCTTCCTCCCCTCAATCCTTGCGCTACTGACATTCCCATCAATACCAATAACAGACACAAAACAGTGTAAGCAGGTACCATCGCAATACCGAGGAGAATATAGCTTTGTTTGTTTTATTTTGACGTAGTGCTAAACTTTGTGTTCGCGTGCAAGTTCAGTGATATATATATTTTTGGTAAAAGTAAAACCAGACATTCATGGGCGACGACGGTTATTCGTCATACGTCCTGCTTCAGGAACAGATCCTGACAGTGAAGCGTAGCTTCAGCGAAGCTCTCGAAAAGGAATTAAATTTGGTTGAGGTGCGAGCACCGATTCTGTTTCGGGTGGGTGACGGAACACAGGACAATCTCTCCGGCCTCGAGAAGGCAGTTCAGGTCCCTGTCAAGGCCATTCCCAATGCATCATTTGAGGTGGTACATTCACTTGCCAAGTGGAAGCGACGGACGCTCGCTAACTACAAGTTTGCTCCAGGCCATGGGCTCTACACCCACATGACGGCACTGCGTGTGGATGATGTTCTGGACAATATCCACTCTGTTGTGGTGGACCAGTGGGACTGGGAAATGGTGATGAAGGATGACCAGCGCAATTTGGCCTTCTTAAAGGAGGTTGTCTGTAAGGTGTATGCCGCAATCCGAAAAACGGAGTTGGCTGTCTGTGAAAAGTACAAGCAGAAGCCTATTCTCCCGGAGACCATACAGTTTGTGCATGCAGAGCACCTACTTCTGGCGTACCCAAACCTAACAGCTAAGGAGCGTGAGCGGGAGATTGCACGAGAATACGGCGCTGTTTTCCTCATTGGCATAGGCGCTGTCCTTAGCAGTGGGGATCGGCATGATGCACGGGCGCCGGATTATGATGATTGGACCTCTCCAGTTGAGGCATCCCAAGTCGTTTTCCCCCGAACCTCTAAACCCATACCAACGATGAACTCCCTTTCGTCACTGAAGGGGCTGAATGGTGACATTCTGCTTTACAATCCTACGCTGGAAGATTCGCTTGAGGTGAGCAGCATGGGCATCCGCGTGAATGCCGAGGCTTTGCGTCACCAAATTTCTCTGACGGGAGACGATTCTCTTCTCAAAAGTGAGTGGCACCAACAGCTGCTGAATGGTGAGTTTCCCCAGACTGTTGGCGGTGGTATTGGCCAGAGTCGCATGGTGATGTTCATGCTAAGAAAGAAGCATATCGGGGAGGTGCAATGCAGCGTCTGGCCTGAGGAGATTCGGAAAAAGCACAATTTGTTGTAAAAAACTTTTTTCATCATTTCCCCCCCTTTGTTTTCACCTTCTTCATTTGTTTTGGTTTTGCCTTTAATGCAGAGCGGAATAAATTACCTTTTCGTATTATTCCCGTTGGTGCGTGTTCTCGCATCGGGATATCGTCATCATTCGTGTTTCTTTCTTGTTTTGTCCTTTTAAAGTTTCGGTAATCGAATGTTTTTTCCTCTTTTTCTTTGGGTAGGGGGAGGAGAGGGGAGGTGGAGAGGACGGCTCATACTTTTTTTCGTCGTTAAAATTTTATCCCTTTCGTTTCCAATCTGTTTCTTGTCTTGTATTTATTTTCAGAAGGCAGGACCGCGGCTACCTGCTGGAAGTGTGTGTCATGGCCGCTCTTACTATTTCCGCCCATTTGTTGTTATTTATATTTTTGAAATTTGACGTATTGAAGGATGAAAATAGTACGGGATATGTTAAAGCGTCGAAATAGAACCAAGGCGGAACACTCGGGAATTGTCTAAATAAGTATATGCATGTAAGGAGGGTAAGAAAGCGGTGTCAATCGAAAAAGTGAAATACTAAAAAATAGAGGAGGTGGTGAAGATGCGCCAATTAATCAAACTTCCCTGTGGTTGGCACCTCCTGCCTTAACTCATTTTTGTGTCGTTTATATATATATATATAAATGTCACGATAGCCCGCACTACTTTGGTAGCTTCTTTTTCTTTTTCCATTTTTGTTCATCCTTTCCTGCTCTGGCAGAGATAATGAGTAAGAAACGTTACCTCACGCATACTCTTGTGGTGATGAATAGTTGGCGACGGGAATGCGGAGGGGGAGGAGGGAGGCAAACTCCTATTAAGTGCAGTAACACCGAGGTAACGAAATTGCGTTAGAAGGTAAAAGGATGGGGGCTGCACTTGTTTGTCTCATGAAACTTTTTAATATCCCTTCGTAAGCGCATGCGTTAACTAAGAAGGGTGCCAAGCCCTGCCACTCAGTTTGTGACCGGCTTTGTGCCAGGTAATGCTGAGAGCCCCAATAATCTACACTCGACACAATATTGAGTGAACCAGAGACCCGTGTGTGTGTGCGTGTGGAGGGCGGGATTACATGTAATGAATTTGTGGTGCCTGCATGTGTTTGGACCGCTCATTTGACGAAAAAGAAAAAGTTCTCTTTTGGCATCAACCATAACATCTCGTAAAAGGGAAGGTTGGTAGGTTTACGCGCGAACGAGTAGGTTGGAGGAGGCGCCTACATGTCTACAATCTTTGACTTTGAGGTGCTTGACGCCGACCATAAGCCATATAATCTCGTGCAACACAAGGGCTCTCCGCTACTGATATACAATGTGGCATGCAAAGCCGGTTACACAAAGGGTGGTTATGAAACGGCGACAACACTCTACAACAAGTACAAGTCACAGGGCTTCACTGTTTTGGTGTTTCCCTGCAATGAGTTTGGTGGTCAGGAAGCCGGAAACGAGGAGGAAATCAAGGAGTTTGTATGCACCAAGTTCAAGGCTGAGTTTCCAATTATGGCGAAAATTAACGTAAATGGTGAAAACGCACACCCATTGTATGAGTACATGAAAAAAACTAAACCTGGTATTCTTGCAACGAAGGCTATCAAATGGAACTTTACATCCTTCCTCATTGATCGAGATGGCGTACCCGTGGAGCGCTTCTCACCTGGTGCCTCTGTGAAGGATATTGAGAAAAAACTCATTCCACTGCTCGAAAGCACGCAGAGCGCGTGATGGATTTGTCGCTGAAACGGAGTGCGCGGCTGGTGATGTGAAGTGCTACCGATGATCGAGGACAGTGAAGTTGTAAATGATAATATGAAAAACGCGGTAATGAAGGGACCGTAAGTTTGCCCGCTTATGGTGATTATGGCACCCAGGTGTAACGCCAGCGGAGGTCATTTGTTTTTCTCCATTATAATTTTTTTGTTTTGAAAGGGCGTTGTGTCGTGTGTCACTCAGTGAATGTTGCTGTAATTAAGTCAGAAGGGAAGTGGTTAAGGGGCAAGCTTCTGTTTTTGTGAACGAGGTAGTGCATCAACTAATATTGTACAGATTAGTCGCCTTCAGTTCCTATTTCGCTTTGTTTTTGTCCTTGCGTCGTTGGGAAGCAACACAAACAAGACTACCAACTCATGCTGCGTTCATCTCGGAAAAAGATGTCAGCTGCTTCGTCAATCTTTGACTTTGAGGTGCTTGACGCCGACCATAAGCCATATAATCTCGTGCAACACAAGGGCTCTCCGCTACTGATATACAATGTGGCAAGTAAATGCGGTTACACAAAGGGTGGTTATGAAACGGCGACAACACTCTACAACAAGTACAAGTCACAGGGCTTCACTGTTCTGGCGTTCCCGTGTAACCAATTTGGTGGTCAGGAACCCGGAAACGAGGAGGAAATCAAGGAGTTTGTATGCACCAAGTTCAAGGCTGAGTTTCCAATTATGGCGAAAATTAACGTAAATGGTGAAAACGCACACCCATTGTATGAGTACATGAAAAAAACTAAACCTGGTATCCTTGCAACGAAGGCTATCAAATGGAACTTTACATCCTTCCTCATTGATCGAGATGGCGTACCCGTGGAGCGCTTCTCACCTGGTGCCTCTGTGAAGGATATTGAGGAAAAACTCATTCCGCTGCTCGGGAGTGCGCGACTTTGAAAGAAGAATACGTCTCTGGACCGCGACAACGCAAGACGCGGGAGGGGGGTGTTTTGGTGTGCTTTGCTGCGCTGTTAAGTTTTCATTGTGTCTGTGTTTTTCATTGTTTCTATTTTTACCGAGTACTCAGCACTGGCTTGAGGCAATCAGTGGAGTTGAGGTTGAAAGGGAGGGCCGCGGAAGCTGCTCAGAGAGATGCAAGAACCGAATTTGCGATCCCTTGCGGGGGTGCATTGTCTCTCCCCTTTTGGTGCAAGTTCCACACGTATCGTACCCGCCGTTTATCTTGGACGTGGAAGCAAATCCAACGTCTGCCACGGACGGGCACTCGTACTATCCGCGAACCCTGTTGTCGCGGCCTCCAGTTGCATAATGAGCGAAGAAGTGTGGTGTAGAGGGTTTTTCTTCTCAAGAAACCGAAGCACCTCTCAGATAGTTGGTTAAATAGTGTGGTTTACTGTCTTCGTAGTCTCCACAAATGACGTTATTGCAGTAGATTCAGTTTGCTTCATTCCTTTGGCCGTTGTGGAAAGTTTCGTCCATGTTTGTATGCGTGTTTTAGTGGAGTCGGGTTGGCATTTAGAAGCGCGCTCGCGGAGAGGACAGACGGGGTCAATAGGGATGCAAAGATTTTACGTGATCTGATTTTCAAATATTCATTTTGTATCGATCGAAGGATCCAGTTACACCATACACACCCGTATTTCCCTTTTTGCATGGTGCTCACATTATGATGGCCTCTTTTTTTTTTTTTTTTGCGTTCTCTGCTTAACAATCGGTGCATTTACGCACTTACTTGCACTGTCGACGAGTAAATATACTTCATTCTTTTTGCGCTGCTAGGTGCACTTGTTTGTAGGGTTGCACGTATTCATTTCTGCCGTTGTGGCATCGTTATATTTCAGTTGAATTTCTTTTCGCCCGTAGCTTGCCACTCCCTCCGGATTGTACCGTCTCTTGACACCACAAGAAATAGTTGAGAGTTTGTTTGCCTTCCGCGCAGAGGCTTCTGCTATTTAAAGAGGGAGACTCTAGTGGACACTTCCCTTGCATCTGCTTTGATCGGCTGACGCGCGTGGGCCTCTCACTGTTTTGTTGACCTGTGGCGACCCTTCTCCCCTTAGTGAAAAAGCTCCAGCATGCACAACAGAAACACATAAAGTGCTGGTACTTGTACAGATTCGTGGGGGAAGTGCGGGGGTTTTCTGGCGCACGGAAAGGGGCCAAAATTTACCATTTTTTTTTTGTTTCGCAACGAATGCCAGGATCCAATAGGGCGCAACTTTCGGCGTTATTTTCTATCGTGTCAGCAGCCACTCATCCTGGTGTGAGGGCTGGGCGAATCCCATGCGTGACGCAAGTAACGGCCCCAAATGGTGCAACGGCTCCGTCGGCTACTGCATTGAGGCCTGAGAAGTCGCACTTGACCTGGCAAGAGGCGCTTTGCGAAATGGAAGGATTGCACGAAATGTCAGTGCCGGTACGTTCCGCTGTGGCGCTGCATGAATTCCTCACCTCAGAAGCAAAGAAGCTTGGATGTGACGCCGCGCAACGGGGAGAACTGCGGCGGCGGGCCGGCGTCTTCTGTGCGAAGGACAACGCCCGCTGCCCATGGTGGTCCAGCGGCGTTTTCGCGGGTGATGATTCTCGTGTTAATGGGAGGAAGCTAAAGGACGTCCTGGTGGAGGAAATGGAAGGATGTCGTGCATGGGCAACAGAATGCATCCAGAAAATGGGGAGTGCAGCTGGTATAGACCAGACAAGGTGCGCTTTAAAACCGGTAGGTGGTGCGGGGGAGCCGTTTGAGGAGATTTGTGGAGCTGTTGCGTGCTGCGCCGGCGAAGAATCAGGGGTGGTTGAATCGTTCGCGCTGGCATCCGTTCTCCTGAATCACCTGCGACCAATGCGTCGTTGCGTTGTGGAACTGGCCAGGGACGCATGGGGGGAAGCACTAAATGTGTGTGAGCAATTTCTAAACAGTGATGATGCAATCTCCTCAGCGCTAGGGGCAGAACTCTTTCGTTGCGTCGCTTCTGTCGCTCCTTCGAACAGTAGAGTGAAGCTCCTCAGTCTGTACGTGCATCAAAGGAGGAATCAACTGCTCAGTAATTTAAAGGACCTCCCAAACCTCTTCCGTTTCTGCTCCCTACGGTGCTTTGATGAGGAGGAACTTCTCAACTGGAGGCGTAAACTTAGAGAGCAAATGCAGGCAATGCTCGACATCATCCGGGAGATGGACGCTCTAGATGTGGAGAGGGCACAAGAGTTCAAGCGGGCGTGTAGTTTGGGCCGAAGAGCCGCAGTAAACATGGTTCCAGCTGGTGGTTACTCCCAAGAGCACCACGGTTCTCACAGTAACCGTTCTTCGTTTTCTTCACCTGCATCCTTTTCTCGTAATATGGAAAAACGGGGGTGCGGGGTGGAGTGTGAGGAGGGAAAGAAGAGCGTACAGGTGCGTGAAATAAGTGCGAAAGGCGCAGAGTATGTGAAAGGAAATGTAGAGGGTTTGGACAATACGTCGAGGTCCGGGAACAGGTTCACGTCGTCCGAGATGGCGGTAGTGTCATCATGCTGGCAGCGCACGGCATTAGAAACTTGGCGGAAGCAACGTGGGAGTGCCATCAGAATGTTGTGTAGCCAGGACGGAAAAGAAGCGAAGGAAGGGGGTCAGGGAAAACAGTTCCGGGTGGAACTTGGGCACCACGAAGCGTGTCGAGTGGATGTCGCTGAAGGCCCTCACAGGACACCGCTATCCCGCCTCAGGGCCACAATAAGCGGTGGGTGTAAGGATTACTCGGACCTGCTCACCGCACTCTGCAGTTGGGTTAGGGAAAATCGCCGCGACTTGAATGAGACCTGCTATATGACGTTTGTCCTAGAGATTGTTGTATTTATTTTTGTTTGTGAACTCCGACCCAGTGTAGGTGTGGCTGCGTTGTCGCGGCTCACCTCCCTGTTGGTGCAGTTCAGGAAGGAGCAGGCAGTCAATAATTCAGTGAATTTGTTTACTGAGCCGCTGACTGTGGGCCTCGCCGCAGTTGCTTTGCGCACGTCTATGGAGGCAGCGCGTCGTGGGACGGTGCGTGGTGGTATTGCCATCGATCCAGAGGATGTTGGGAACTCCCCATTCCTGAAGGACGTTGCCGCACTGCTCTTCGAGGTCCGGCTTCCTCATATGTTGCGCCAAACCGTATCCATTCTCCGTGACGGTTACTTCACCTCTCCGCTCGAAACCATAGGAGCCCCACCACCCTTGGGTTTCTCCAATGAGTTTTACCAACACACTGGTGTGATTGCTGTTCTGGTACGGATGGCAGCTTGCCGCAATATGCGACCAACGGTGTCGCCTGATTTCCCAACGGTTCCTATTCAACCAGTCGCTTTTTTGATTGAACTTACCGAGGTGGTTGGCGAAAGTGCGATTTTAATGCTCAGAGAGATTCCCCTCCGTAGGAAGAAGCCCATCCCAGGGGTTTTGAATGAAGCGCTGTGGGGTTTGTTTGTGCCCTTTGCTGCTTGGTTGCTTCACAACGGCGAGAGTCTGGCAGGGGAGTTGCCTGTCGATGGAGTCCGTCGGTTATTGAAGTTGTGTGAAGCTGTTGTTGCGGATTTAGCGGCGCGGTGGAACCATAGTGTGGTGCCAACGAGGCGACGCTGGATAAGTATGGAAAAGCCTGTTGTATCTTTGTTTACACAAGAGTACGTGGCGGATGAGGTTACTCGGCGGAAGGTGGTGAGTTTCGCATCTCTTTTGGAGGGAATACTATCTGCGGCGTTACGTTTCTTCCCCAACATTTTCTCGGAGGCACGGGGATTTTCTCGCGTGTGCAGCGCGGTCGCTATCATTCTGCATGATGTGGACACCCACACAGCTCACCAGATTATGGAATTTCTTCTCCGCCTGTCACCCCCACCGGAGCAAATGGACTGCAGTGCGCATCATGCCGTTGTGCGCTGTTTGTCTGCTATGCGTCACGGTTGTACATTATGGATGCAAGCTGTGCATCATTACACTCAAACGTTGCGCACGATCATCCGTGACGAGGAGGATGCCTCGGTTACCGCTAGCAAACGGTCTCGTGTCTCGGCGGACGTTTCAACTTCTCTTGTGCTACGCTGCGTGGGGAGTTCCAACGCCCCTCGTGCTGTTCGCTGTATGTTGACTTTACGTATTGCCGCTCTTGCATCTGCAGCAGGTATTTCTCTTAACGCTCAGTCACTGGTCTCGTGCATGCACAACTTCGTAATGCGAAGGAGTCAACCAAATGGTATCTTCAATGGCGTGCCATGGTGTGACGTGTTGGGGTGGCACAGTAACCTGATGACACGTGCAAGGAGGGCGTCGTGGGCAATGCGCGACGTACAGTTTCTCCACGCTGCGTGCCTACAGGCTCTACTTGCACAAGGGGAGTGGCCGGAGGCCCTTCTTTTATTACCGAGGGTTGAGATCCCTTTCGCAAATGACTACTGTCGGGAGGGAAGCAAGACCGGGACCCGTGGCTTCAAGAGTTGTGTCATGTCTCTCCTGGCGCTGTGCGCGTCGGATCGCACCCGAAGTTGCCGTGACACTGCAGCTACGTTGATCGAAATGGTTAGACGTCGAACATCTGAAAGGGAGATGTGCCCCACGTGGGACGGGACGGTGACTAAACTGTGTCAAATTGCGTGTGTTGAGCCTCCCATTTACCGCGGCCGTGATGAAAAATCGCGTACACCGCTTTTTCGCGATTGTGTCCCCTCATTCCCCCAACCTGCGCCTGATGCGGAGGGGGAACTCTTGATTCGGCTAGGATCAACTGCGTTGTCATACAATCATCCACGCTACAGTCACGAGGCATTGGTCAAGAGGTTGGAGGCGCGCGTTGCGAGGCTTCGGAGCGAAGTTGCGGTGACTCTTACAATAACGTGTACTGGCACTGAGGAGCCGCAGCGGGGCCATGAGGGAGAAAAACACTGCCGGCCGTCGCTGATACGAGTGTGCGAGCGCACCTCCGTGGGACTTCACCGATCGCGGGTTGTCTGGTCGCAGAATACGTTGATGAGGGAGGAAACTGACCCGAGTCGTGCAAGGGCGCATGATGAGGCGGCGAGGTCTCTCTTGGACACGCGGCTTGCCAGTGTTATGGTGCCGCTACGCCGTCTCGAGAGGATCCGTGCAGAAAAGCATAACCGACATGACGGGGGCAAGAAGTGGTAACAAGGAGGAGTGTGTAGGGAGTGAGTGGCTCGTGTGTGGTGCATAATGCCTGTTTATGCGCGTTTCGGTGTAAAGGGGGTACAAGTGGAGTTCTCTGATGACATTGCATGAAATACACACTTAATGCGGGCGCTACTTGGATATTCTGTTGCCTACCCTTTCACTGCCTTGCTTCGCTGGAGGCAAGTTTGTTGACCTTTTTCAAGTTTGTGGAAGTTGTGCGTCTGCCTACGAGGAGAGAACAAAAACTAGTAGCGATACACGGTCGGCGTCAGGGGCAAAAACAAGAAAAAAGAGGAAGGTTTTGCTTAACGAATGCTGTGCCGTAGCCCGTGCTGCGCGGCACCTGTCTTCTGCCGTATTGTCGATATTATGCGGCAGCGTGAACCTTACGCGCGTCCAGGTATTCTTTACCCTATCCGCGTGGAATTGGGTGACCGTGTGGATAAGTGTACCCCGCATGAGTTGCAGGAGCTTATTGACACGATGCTTGCTCGATCTCAGCGGTACGGCACAGTCAAAACAGGGACGGTATATAATGTGAATCAGTCTGTGGCAACGGAAATTAGGGCGTATGGACGCTACGTAGTGACGGGAAACATGCGCGGTGGCTACATCAAGGGGGATCATCGATACGGCCCGCGCTTGACGGGATATAGTGGGGCAACAACGAAACCAGGACTTAAATGGAACGGGGAGGACTTATGAAACCGCAATCGATTACCGTCCCTTCGAATATGCCTTCCTCTCCAGTCTGAAAACAGCGCGACCAAACAGTTTGAGTAGTTTGAAAAGTTGGCTTTCGGCCTGGGTTGCCTCTCATCCCAGGTTTCCTTGTTGATAACCTCCGCATTATTTGAAAATTGTATGTGTGCTGCCACACGAATGTGTACATCTATGTGTTGTGGTCCCGTTTGCATTTGCACTCGTGTTTCCTGCAGGGGATCAGCCATAAACTGGACCCCTGTTCAAGATAGGTTTACCATACTGAAAAGAAAAAGAAAAAGGAGGTGCAGCTCCGCAGTTTAGACGGCATTGGACCATTACCACACCGAAGCGGAAAAGTTGCACATAGGTGTTCTGTTATGATTACAGAGGGCGCCGCTACACCCTGTGCCGAGGTGCCGGCGATTCGCCGTGTTCGGCGAACTCGTTCACGCTTTGAGCGTCTCGTCCGCCCTGAGGATGTCGCCCCCGGTGAGCCAACCCCTAGTGTGGAGGGATGGGTCCTATTCCTCACCAACTTACCACCCAACACCACGATGGACCACATCACTGATCTTTTTGTTACGCGTGAGGGTGAGGGACTCTGGAACGTGCGGGAAGTGAAAATGCCCCTTGATAAAAATTGTGAATGTTGCGGTTATGCACTGGTGGAATTGGAAAAGCGCGAAGCCTTCGAGGCCGCATTGCGAGATATGGAAGGAATGACGTTGTCCTTCGCTGAGGGTGAACCACCAAACGGCGAGGACGCGTGGCGTCTTCACATAGCTCCGACATTCCTCGGCGAGAAGGACGACGAAGAAGAGGAGTTGGTGGCGGGAGGAAAACGGGAGCGTGAGTAGGCTTTCCCCATGCGCTTATACCACAATGGCTTCAGCGTATTCCTGTCTGTTGGTATTTGTGGGATGTCGTGCCATCTCAGATTTCCTGCTATCTTTTCCAGCTGGACGATACCCAGTGTGTGCTTCTTTACATCTTCTCTTCTTTCTTCTTTTAGTGGGCCATTCTTGTAACTGAAGGCGGTGATGGTGGTGTGATAGTTTGCGAAGCGGCGTGTGCACGGAACAAGAACAAGCGAAGAAGAGGAAACAACATCACGTGTTGGAAGTGCCACTGGGGCAAAGGGGCGTAGAGTTGGGGGAATATTCAGGGAATCGGCCTGGAATAGCCATCGTACTTCTCTTTGATTTGGTTGGGTGCCGTGTTTTAAATTTATCTTTGGTCACCACTATTAGTGATCGAGGGTTGCGATCGGTTGGAATACGAGTGCCTCGTGGGCTTCCTGTTGACAGACCCGACGTAGCACAAAGAAACCTCACACCTTTATTCCTTCCCTATTCTTCCTCACTCATACCCAGTTTGGGGAACTTAGGGTAGTGCACCCTTCCTCCACGTCGTTTATAGGGGCGTGAAGGTGAGGACGGCTGTGGGCGTTGTTTGTGGTGCTAAAAAGTTCGTTGACGACATGGCCGCTACTCGGGCGCCAAACTCCGGTACAAACCCAAATGGCGTCGGCACGTGCCCCGGAGGGAAGGATACACAAGAAGCAACAAGCCTGCCGTTTGCGGCGTTTCAGCTAGTTATGGCGGCGCTATTCATACTTAGTGGATTTGCTGTAAAGTGGATGAGGCGTCTGTCGGAACTACGGGCGCAGCAGCGCCACGAGCGACTTGGACGGGTGGAAGTGGGGTTTGGTATGGAGAGCGGTTCAACCAGATTAGTGATCTGACCTCACTGTGCGTTTGTTTGTGAGTATGTTCTGTCAGTTGTTTTTTCCTGCGGGACTCGCATAATGTGAGGTGGCTGGTGAGGGCGAATACCGCGGCCCTCGTTGTTTGTTTGCTTGCGACGGTGTTTGGTCGAGTCGCAACAATACCGTTGTTTCGGGTTGCAGCGCGCGCTTCGTCGTGACTGCTCTGCGCTGCAATCGGTAACGGGTGTGAATGAGGGGCGGGCGATCGAGGCGCAGTTGGTCTAGTGGTAGAATTCTCGCCTGCCACGCGGGAGGCCCGGGTTCGATTCCCGGACTGCGCACGTTTTTCTCCCATCTGGTCGTTTTGCATTTGGGTTCTTCCGGCCGAGGTGTTGTTAGCGACAGCGGGAGGGGAAGCAAAGAAAGTGGGAAAATGGAAAAAAAAAGAGGTGTATGAGTCATGCGCAAAGCGAAGGGATGGTGTGTTACCTCGGATATGTGTCCCGGTAACTGTTTTATTTCACCCGAAATCACATACTTGATTTGTTTTCCACCATATGTTAGTTGTTGCGACTTTCCTTCTGGCTCCACCTCCTGACTAGTGTCCAGTGTTTTTTTTTTTTTGCGGTAAAACATCGGAGTTTGGTGGCTCACCCACCGAATGCAACGATACAAGGAGGGCAGATCCGGCGCTTACACCGAAACTTATCATAAGCTGCTGGGAAAGTCTCCATGGATTGTCATCCGCAACATTGAGCACCCTGGTGGCCCAAACAAAAGGAATAGGGAGAAGGTCGCTTCTGGCGGTAACGATCTTAACGCTAATGACGATGAGTGTTGCTCCACATCACTCTCCGAGGGGGATATAGCAACTGTTTTCTCGCAGTTTGGTGAGGTGATTGATGTGAGGCTTGTGCGTCACCAGCGCACAGGCCGGTTCCTTGGCACTGCCTTTGTTAAGTTTGAAGACTACCGAAGTGCCATTTTAGCTGCGGATGAGATGAACTCCAACCATGAAAAGGGTAAGGAAGTTTCACTAACCACAACCGGGAGGGCACCATCGCAGCGGGGGATTGAGGTGGCCCGATGCGAGGAAGTTGAAGTTTGTGCGCTTCCTAGTGGCGCCGAGTCGTATGCGGAGTGGTTGAGTCGGGTTGTGTTGGAAGCGAGGTGAAAAAATTGGGAGTGGAAAAAGGGGAATGGATGATGGTCTCCGTCACTCATGTTGCCATGGTTGTGCTTCCTTTTTTTCGCGTGTCTGCCGTTCTGCCGCGGTGGTTTCTGCCACCGAAATGGGCGTGTTTCGTCTCTGCTCCGCAGGGGGAGGGAGCGAGGTGAACAGAAATTGGCGCACCTACACCCTTGCGAAGAGGGTATTGAACGTAATACGCGAAGCACAACTCTTTATCTTTGTTTTCTTTCACGTCTGATACCTCTTGTCTGTTAGAGCGTCTATGCCCTTTCTTCTTTTTTTTTTCTCGGTTGCTTTCCTTCTTCAAATACCAAGGTGCCTTTGCTACCTGTGGGCGTTCACAAGATAGCTGTAAGTATATATATATATATATAGGTACATATCTGCTCTTCCCTACCACCCGTGCGGTACGTGGTGAGAAGTTGGCGTTTGGAGGGAACAGACGCAGGGAAAGGAGCGTCAAGGGCAGTGACAACTAAGTCAAAAGAAGAGACACGAGGGGATTGAGGGCACCCTTCACTTAGTTTTGTTTCATTGCCCCTTAGTTTTGTTTTCCCCATTGGGTATCGCACACTTCCAAGCACACAATTCGTCCTGCTGGCTCATCTTCAGGACGGCAGAGGGCCATCGGCTCCGATGCGTCCATTAGTTGAGCGTTTTCTAAGGGGGGACAACAGTGTCCTATCGCAGATCCTTATGCGGGTTGAATCTCAGGGCGATCCAACATTCGGAGATAGCAGCGAACGACTCTACAACCGACTTATAGAAATGCTTGTTCATGAGGGTCGACGGGCATCAGGATCCGCACGCGGAAGCCCCAGCAATAAAGAAAATTGTTTTGTAGCCATACGCGTATTCAATATTATCTTCGAGCGGGCTGGAGTTGACGCTCCGGTTCTGCGTCGATGTCTTACGGAGTCCGGATCAAACAACGCTCGTATGATGAATTTAGATCACTACTTCTCTCAACAGGGGCACATGAATATGCATGTAGCTCGCTTTGCATTGACTTTGACCAAGATTTATCGCATTTCTGTTGAGACCCTTTTGACAGCCGCGCCAAACATTGTCCACGTGGAGAGGCTTGCAGGAAGTAGGGAAAACTCCAATGCACAATCATCAGCGAGCAGCCACGACGATAACGTTTCCCCAATGCGCGGCACGTTCAGTGCTGCACGGAGTAATTTAAGGGGGGAGGGACGTTCGGTTTCCAACCCTCGTGCTGGTCGCGGTGCAGACGGCGCTCGTGTGGAGTTGTTTCAAGCGGTAGGCAACAGCAACAGACATTGGCGAGAACTACCTGATGCACCATCTTTTGTTCCTTTCAGTGTGAACCCACTGTACAGCGAAAATGTAGGTGCCTCAAACCACACGTGGATGCCGCCCCAGTTTCCAACTCCAGTATTGCTATTCTCACGGCACTTCGGGGCGGGTTGTGAAGCCAAACTTCCAATAATGGGCGCCATTACAGCTCAACAAACTGGAGAGCAGTTAGATGCGGAGGATGCGATAGCATCACCCACTCCGGAAAGGGTGGGCGACGGTGGTGAAGCAGTGGAAGAAGTAGTTGCAGGTGAGAAACCACCGGACCTGCTGTTGTCACGCTACCTGGCGAAAGGTGCAGTGCTTACGTGGGGTAACATTGCCTCCGTCAAAACAGGAAAGAAGTTACAACTAGCAAGCCCATCGGATGGCGAAAGCCCCCCACAAGGCTCGTACACGTTGTCACCCACAAGGTTGGCCATTCCGGTTCCTGTGGTTTCTTTCAGCTGCGGCGCGTATTCATGTTATTTTGTGACAATGGAGAGAAAAATTCTAAGCTGTGGCAATGACGATTGGGGTCAGTTAGGAGCTGGGAAGTCGAAGGACTCTCAGCCCCCTGGTGCAGTCAAGGGTAGCGAAGGGAAGTACCGACTCTACCGTGTGCCGCTCCGCAGTGGTGATCAAATATGTAAGTTAGCGGCTGGTTCTGCCTTCGCTGTCGCCATTGGTTTACGGAGTAGGCGCATGTATCTCTGGGGTCAAAATTCATTCGGACAGTGCCTTGTTCACGAAGGTATGACTGTGCGAACACCCGTACTAGTGGACATCCCAGGACAATACACAGAGGTTGTGGATGTGGCTTGCGGGGGCTTCTACGCCGCACTATCTTTTACATGCGGCAGCGTAGGAACATGGGGGCTCTCCACAATGCTGGCAACAAATGTTTCACCAGATCAGCTTCGAGATGCAGATGCACCGAACAACCAGAAGTGCGCTAAAACAATTAATTTGTTCAAACCACTAAACGAGAAGGTCGTTGCGCTTCGGGCGGGGCCGTGTCATTGTCTTGCGATAACGTCAAGTGGGGCCGTATATTCATGGGGTGTAGAGCGTAATGGGCGACTTGGGCACGGCAGTGGAAAAAATGAGGAGAAAATGCGCCTCATTGACGCTCTAAGTAATCAAGTGGTTACGGATGCCAGCTGCGGCTCGTTTCACACAGCGGTTTTGACGAAGCAGGGACAGATTTTCGTCTTCGGTGAAAATACATATGGTCAGTTGGGTCTCCCGACACGGCAACCACGTTTGCTACCGGAGATACTTCCGCTGCCCAAAAGGGCAATATCCGTTTCGTGTGGACGTGAGCACACTTGCATATTGTTAGAGGACGGCGACGTCATGGCATGTGGGAGCCTTCGATGCTCAGGTGTTGGCGTAGGTTTTGGTTCTCGCTTCGTGGCTCCGCGCCGAGCTGTACAAAACTATCTCATCCTAACTTTAGCTAGTGGTGATCTGCACGTGCTTGCAGCCGGGCTCCTACGCACTATGGCACTAACCGTAGTTCAAACTCCGCCGGAGTCACCAATACTTGATGACCTACCGAAAGTCAATGAAGTAGCTAGACGTCACGGTTTGCGCGGGGTTAGCGCCGGAAATGGGTTTACAATAATTTTAGCGGAAACAGGTGAAGCCTTTTCTATTGGTCAGGGAGAAAATGGTCAGTTAGGGATGGGTGATACTTCGCTTTCACAAAAAACGGCACTTCGTAAAGTAGTTGTACCCGACTTTGAAGAGTTGTGTGCCGTGGAGTGTGGGTTTAACTTTGCCATTGCTATTGGCTCCTCCGGTGCCCTGTATAGTTGGGGCTGGAATACACACGGACAGCTCGGCCACGGTGTGGCCGTCAACTTAGGGGAAGCGGTCTTTACTCCTAAGGAGATTTCAGCGTTGAAGTCGCTTGCGCAAGTCGTTCAGGTTGCGTGTGGTGGCACTTTCGTAATTGCTCTTACTCAATGCGGGGAGGTGTATTCATGGGGAGAAACTCTGTACTGTGGTCATGGAACTGGAGGTGAGAGATGCCTAACAAACCCCAAGCGAATTGCGGCACTACAGGACATTGCGGCGGTTGCGGCAGGTGATAGGCATGCTGCTGCTGTTTCCTATGACCATGTCATTTACGCATGGGGTCGGGGTCCTGTTGGTGATGGTGGATCTCCATCCACTGTGGTGCCGGTTCCCGTAGCAGTGAAGTTTGCACACCCAGTGCGTCAACTTGTATGCTGCCAGGTGAATACGTTTATAATTACGGACGTTGGTGATCTTTATGTGTGGGGACTGAACAACAACGGACAATGTGGGGCGCTACAGTCGATGATTAACAGTGATCATTCAACTTCTACTCTTCGTCAAAAAGGGGATGAGGATGGTGGGATGAAATCGGATCAGCAACCCCTACTGTTTCCCACCTTTGTTGCGTCCGGGGTGCGTGAAGCCGCATTCACCAAAATGTGCGGAGTTTACGTTAAGGAGGACGGCAGCAGTTACGTTTGTGGTCGCGTGCGTCAAAATGGAAGGGATGTAACTCTCAAGTCCTTCACACAGCAGTGGGTCGGTCGCCCTCCCAGTGAGCGTGATGGTGAAACTGGGGCTGCCTCTCCCAGCAGTTACTTCGTCCGTTGCTTCCATGGATACGACAGTATATTCCAACTAGTAGAGCGAAAGCGACAAACTCCTGCTTCGTTGAAAACCACTAGACAAAACTTGTCGGCGTTTGTTCGCGGCTCAAAGGAAAAAGCCTTTTACCAGCGCAACAACCAGAATAGAGAGAAGTAGCCCGCCATAGGCACGTTGCATCATGTACCGTACATGCATTTTGAATGGGTGCCTAATGAGCTGGAAATTGTGAAGAGGTGGAGAGAGACATTGGTTGCGCGGGTAGATGTGAGTGCGTGCATGTGCGACGCCACTGGCTTGCAAACGTATACGCATGAGCGAAACTAGGAAACGAGAGGGTAACCGGAGTGAATAGTGATCAATTTCTTTGGTAGATAAGCAGAGAAAAGGGGGTACTTGAGGCCACCTATCTCGTACCTGACACCGTGAAAACCTGGACTACATGGGGAAGGACGGGAAAAAGTATCTACGACAGAGATAAGAAAAAAAAAAAGCGAAAAGAGTACACTGTACTCATGTGCATAGTGCGAAAGTGTCTCATATAACACTTTAAAAATTTTTTCGCCTATGTTATTAAGTGCTTCAATGCTTTGAGCGTCGTAGAAATGCTGCTTATTACCTTTCCGTTTATCCCTCTTGATTCCTTTTCTGTGACCCCTCTTAAGCGTTTATGTGGGGTGAATGTTTTATCATTTATGTTTAGTAATCCCGGTTTTCCTCATCTTTTGTAAAAAGTGTGATGCATGTGGGAAGCATTCTTGCCCATGCTCCTCGGGTGGCAACGCACTCGTATGTTTTAAAAGCGTGGTTATATCTTGCATTGAGGTGTTGTACTCTGTTGGTTGCTCGGATACGCGGCATAGGGGAGCGGGGGATTCCTTTATCCTTTTACTTCCCTTGTTTTTGTTTTATGTAAGGTATTGCGCCGGTCCTCTCTTGTCATATTTGCTGTTCGAGTACGCATGTTTTTTTTTTGTGTGTTTCCTACCCTCCTTTGTTCCTACATGAAACAAAGGGTTGATCTCGGGGGCGGGGGCTGCTGCCCAACCACCATTTCCGGTTAAAAAAACATATTTATCTACATGTTCTTGCTTTTTCATCACTTTTCAATTGCTATTCCCTACCTAAAGAAGAAATGTCAAATGCATTTTTCGATATGTTTACGCGCGTGTCCTAGAAAACCTGTGAGAGCTGGCATCGCAACGGCTTCCTTTCTCCTTTCTCCTCCTACCCCCGTACATTCGCCATGATGTTCACCAACATGTTATTCTTTCTTTGGAGCGTCTTTTGCTTCACCCGTGAAGGACTGGTAGAAAAAGTTAAGAAGGAGGTGCGGGTGAAACTTCCCTCTTCGCCTCCTGCGCTCGAAACGTGTCACCAACTCCACTGTCACGTTCCTCTTTCTTCCTTTCAGGGTTGTTAACATCTTCACAACCTCCCCTCCTCCACGTCAACATCGAGCGCAGCTTTACGGAAGCAAGTGTAAAGCGGGGCGAGAAGAAAATAAGTACGGCAAGGGAACAACTGCGGGAGTGTACCCATAAATGTCTGTCACTTGCTGCGCCTATAGGAGGATACTGAAGCACTTGCAAAGAAGCGCAGTCAGATATGGGAAACAGGAGGAAATTTGTTTCGCTGTGTTTGGGCGCGCACTGAATATGAATGATTTTGCTGCCGCTGGGTATGGCGAAACAGCTCAGCAGGTAGCTCGGTCCATGTTCTCCCGGCCCAGCATCTCCGGTATCTCGTGCGATGAACCCGCACAACGGCTTGTTGGCGCATTTGACATGTTGCGGCGTTTTGCCGAGGTTACCACTGCCACAGGTAGTTCCAAGGTCGAACGAAGTATGGATGAAACTGAGCGTTCGCAGAATGAACAGAAGGAGCCAAAGGGAAGTGGGACGACGACATCTTCGGGGATTAGGAGGGCTGTTGTGATGGATTCCGTGAAGGTAGTTGGTGAAACAAGCAAGCCCGTGTCACCTGGGGTGAAAGAGGATCAAGCAAATGGTGGTAACGGGTGCGAAAACGGCATCGAAGATGATGAGGACCAAGTGACTGACGGCTTTCATGTCGGGGAAGGGTCGGTGTACATTGAGAGTTCTGTAAGTCAAAAGGTGCGAAAAATATCGCGACGCGTACTTGTATGCTTGGATTTGTTTAAGATACCCCCATATCGGCACATGATGCCCCCAGAACCACTCTATCCAACGAACATACGTGTGAGGTTTAAGTTCCCATTGATGAGGGATGCGATGCTTTGCATGGCGGCGTCCGTGGGCAAAGGCAACATCAATGAAACCCTTGAGCGCAAGAGGATACTCAACGAGGAAGATTACGGCGTGGTGTGTAACGTTATCCCCACGAGGACGATCACGGTAACCGATCATCTTGAGGTGGAACTGCGCACAGAGTACGTCCTTTCGAGAACTTACAACAGTGCGGAGGACGATGACGAACACATGAAGGTTCACCCTGTAGAAGGGGATTGTGAATCCATCGTTTCCGGTGACGACAGCGGTACGAACATCCAGCATATATTTCGCTACTTTGTATTTATCCGGAACTATGGACCAGAGAAAAACGAGAAGAAATGGCACGCTCAACTGCTTTCTCGACACCTGGTTATTTTCGACGAGGAGAAGGAAGCTGTTACGGAGGTGATTGGCCCCGGTTTAGCGGGGAATGTGCCTCTCTTGCCACCAGGAGGGTCGCACTTCTACGAAAGCGGCTTGTCTCTGTACGGGACGTCAGGTGTAATGCGGGGGACTTTCCAGATCAACACATATAACGAAAGCGGTGAGTCCCGCTGCATCGATATACACATTGCCCCGACACGTTTGGCTCCAAAAGAGGGATCGAAATGATCTTGCGCTACGTTATGTAGTAGACGAGATTACTGGACGCTGAAGGAGGATGGGGATGGGGAGTATGCGCACGAGACCTCAACGCATTTGTGTGAGGCGCACCAGGGAGGGGGGGGGGACGTCAACAGGTACGAGCCCAAACGAACATCACAAGGTCCTCTATTTTTTCAACTGTTTTAAAATATTCACCTAATATGCCGAGGTTTCGTGGTGCACGTGTAGGTTTCTATGAATGCATGAGCGACTACGTGGGCCGGTCGCTAACTGCTGTAGCTTCTCACTGTGTTGTCGTTTTGCTCCGATCTTCTTGCGATGTTCTGTTTTGGAGCCGGCTATTTCACAAATGGAACACATGCGTTTCCCCCAAGAAACGGCGTACGTTTGTATGTGTGTAGTTTGAAGGAGGGACTGGGAGCGATGAGTCGGAAAAAGGACCGAAATGCAAGCGGTCATACCATTCAGCACTCACGTGCATTTTGGTTGGTGCGTATCTGTACTCACTTTTTACCATGAGTGTTACCTGCCGCGAGGGGTAACGTGACTGTACGACAACGTGGGTAAGCTTTCTTGGACAACTCATAATTCTGCAGGTCTTTTCTTTTTTCCCTCCCTTCGTCGTTTTTGTATGCAAATTTGTTATCTTTTCCCCACATTTCAAACACTTGCGATCTATCCAATCCCGCGTGAGTAGTAACAGGTCTTGCACTGAAGCGGGGAGAGAGGTGGCCGGAAGAAAGTAATACACCAATCAGGGGAGCAGTGGGGAGAATACTTTAGCTCTGTGCTACACCGTAAACAGAAGGCAAACACTGAAATGCACGAACCTCGTGAAGTAGTTCCTCTGGAGCGCGCTTTCCTGGACGTTCCCGACGTCTCGGAGGACGTACATTGGCTTTTGCGCCGGTTCGTCAACGAAGACGGTGTCGTCTTGGGTTGGGGCCTTTGTCGCAACGGTGAACTGGGGACGGGTACTCGGAACAACGTCATTACGCCGTTTATCATTGGTGGTTTGGATAAACCGATTCGCATAGGATGCTCCTCCATGACCTCCGTGTGGCTAGGCGTCCGCGGTGCTGTCCTTACAATGGGTGGTGGCATGTGGGGTGAACTTGGCGTTCCGGACCCACAGGTGATGCCACTTCTCTCCTGCACTGAACATGGCGTGCCTATTTCGACCGCACAAATTGATCTCCGGCAATTCAATTGGAATGAGATGATTGTGGACGTCAAGGGAGGGCATGCATTTTTTGCTGCACTTTCTAGCAAAGGGGAGGTGTTATGTGGGGGGCAAACGATTACGCCCAATGTACTCCTGAGGTAAGGGGAGCGTGCTGTGCAACACCACGCAAACGCCGTGTGGCGGCTGAGAGAATTGTGGAGGTTGCTTGCGGCAACTATACCGTTTTGGCCCTTTCAGAGCGTGGTGAAGTATACGGCTGGGGCTACACCCTTCTCCTTGGCGAGGAGGAATCGACGTGGAAGACGTTGCCCCCGAATCATTTGAAAAGAGTGATTGTGGATGGCGAAGAGAGGGGTACCGTCGTGCAACCTGTTAAAATTCGTTCGTTGAGTTCCAAGTCGATAAGCCACATACGGATGGGACCGTGGCATGCCTTTGCGTTTAGCAGTGAAGGCCGTGCTTATAGCTGGGGTCTAGGGGAGGGTGGCCGACTGGGGCACGGTGACGAGGAAAACGTCAGCTTACCAAAGGAAGTCAAGGGGCTTAAATCAGCTGTGGTTGAGGTTGCGTGCGGCAGTTTCCACACATGTTTGGTAACCTCCAGCGGCCTCGCGTACGCCTGTGGAGATAACCAAGGCGGCCAATGCGGAGTCCCCGGTGAAGTCATAGTTACAACCTTTCGTCAACTCGACCTTCCACTACGCCATAAGGTGATATCGGCGTCGTGTGGGCGACACCATACGTTGCTGCTTTTAGAAACGGGAGAAGTCGTAGCATACGGAACGGGGTTGGGCGTTGGTGTAGGACTGGGGCACGGCTTGCGGATGATACGAGGTGTTCCCATCATGGACAACTACATATCACTATGGCTGACAAGTGGGTCGTGCCACAACTTCTCCCTTAGCTTACCCAAGAACCTTTCCATGCTTATACTAGGGCTGCCACACCGGGGGGTTCACAGTGCGATTTCAGTCATTGGGGTAAAGGAGGGACTCTTAACTGCTGCTTTGGGACAGGGCTTTTCCATCATATTGAATAGACGCGGCGTGTGTTATGCAATGGGAATGGGTGGATGGGGACAACTCGGCATTGACCTCAGTAAAGTGCGGGATTTCACTCACGATAGGGTGCCCGTTGTGCGGCATGCCACCAAAATAACCAGTCTTAGTTCCTCAGCGATCGTGCAAGTTAGCGCCGGGATTTGCTTCTCGGCGGCACTCAGCGATACCCAGCGTGTCTTTACGTGGGGAAGCAACGTGTACGGTCAGTGTGGACTCGGTGTTAGTCCTATAGAGAACCCACGCATTGCTGAACCTCAAGAAATTGGATGGCTTGCCGATAAGATGATCGTCCAAGTGGCGTGTGGTTGTTTTTTTGCTCTGGCGCTGAGTGCAACTGGTTGCGTTTACAGCTGGGGCAACATTGAGTGTTGTGGCGTGGGCGACTTGCCGCTGCCACCGGAGATACCAGACAACCTTGTAATGGAGTCGTTAGGAAACGATAGCACTGCCAGTATCCTTATGCCAGTGGAAGTGCCAAGTCTTTCCAACATCGTAGCCGTGGCAGCTGGGGCTTGGCATGCAATGGCGTTGAACGCTGCGGGGGAAATTTACGCATGGGGCATTGGTGCTTGTGGACGACTTGGTTACGGTGGAGAAGATGACCGCATCACTCCTGTGAAGGTGTTGCTTTCCGCTTTCGCTACAAAAATTGGATGCGGACCCTTTGGGAGTTACGCCATCACCGATGAAGGCAAGCTGTATGTGTGGGGCGCCAATGGAAGGGCTCAGCTTTCTGCTACAGGAAGCCGCATTCTCCTTCCAACGCATGTGCTCGATGATGTGATGGAGGCCACATTGGGGAAGTATTTTGCCCTTGTACTCACTCGCTCCCGTGAGTTCAGGTTTTCCGGCGTGATGGAGCACCAGAAGGGCGTGTACGTCAGCGAGTCGTTTAACGACCTGAGGAATATACCTCCAGAGTTATCCAGGGACAACCTGTCGATGGAAGGATGCCAAGGCGTACGAGTGTTTGCCGGGGTGGAGCATGCAATTGTGCTCGTGGAAAAGGACCCGCTACCACCAGCTGTGGTTACTGAGCTGCACTACACGTTGCGGGATCGGCCGGCGCAAATTATCAGGCGAAGTGCCCGTTAGTCCTCCTTTCAGCGTTTTTTCATCGTTTACAGTATTGTCGTCATTTTTATTTCTTTACTGTTGTAACTTCCGTTATCGTGTTGTTGTTTTAATCCTTTCTTGACGCTGTTTTATTTTTTGCCTCCTTAATTTGCCTGCAAATTGACTTCTTTGGCCCCATTCTGATGCAGAACTTACGCGCATGTATGCGAATGTGGCCCGACAGTGAAGTGGCGGGAGCAGTCGCTCTGGTGTGTTGTTTTACACGCGTTCGTGTGCATTTATTTTCTTTGATCTTTTGTTTAATTTTATCCCCTCTTTTTTTTTTGTATTGTCCCTCCCGCCTACCAGCGGCAATCGCGTATCATGTGTTGGAGGTTGAGGGGGTGATAGTGGAGGGGGTAAAATAATTTAAATGAAAAACAGACATAATAGAAACGAAGCTTTTTAAAAAAAATTATGTGTCCAATGAAGGAAGAAGGGGAAGTGGATGTGTTAATGTTATTTTGTGCGTTGAAGTTTTTACTCGTCCATCAAGATTGAGTTTTTCTTTACGTTTTTTTCCCTTGCTGGTGGATTCCTTCGATCCACCCCCCTCCTGTTTAACCCTTAACTTGTGAAGTGTGGGAATTGGTGTAATAAATTCAGAGGGGAGGCGGACGGAGAGTGAAGGAGGGGAGGGGAGAAAAAAGGATATCAGGGGAGGTGCTTTTAATAAAAAAAAAGTATGCATATATATGTATATATATATATATATATGTGTGTGTGTGTGTATGTGTATGTGTATGTGTATGTGTATGTCTGTGTTTATTCGTATATCTACGCTTTATTTGTTTAGTTAGTTGCCTTTTCCTTATTGTTACAAGTTATACTGTTGATATTGTTGATATTTTTCATCTACTCGCACATCTCACTTTGCCCTGCAACGCAACAGGTTTATCGCATTACCGTATCGCAGAATACCGTTCTTCAACCATCGAAGCCACATTTACTCGAAAAATATCGTGCCTGTCATTTACCTATTTATTTATTCATTTTCCTTCTTAATGATTACTGGTTCCTTCATCTTAAACCATTACAAGGGGAGCCATCGCTGGTATATGTATTGCTTCACTGTGTCTACTTATGTATGTATCAGCGTAAAGAAGAATATTGAATACGCTCCCTCACTTTCCACCTTGCCTTTTTTTCTTTAGTTTCAGGAATTTTTAGAGTTCTGTAAGCATCCGACGAGCCGTCTTGTATTTCTGTGCAAATGGCCGTGTGGATGCTGTAGAGAGAAATGCGTTGAGTTGTTGTATGTAGTGAAATAGAGGTGACGGGTATGAACTTCTTCTACAAAGAAAAATCGCAGAAGGAAAGCACGCACTTAATGACTAGCATCCATTGTAAGCGCCACTGTCACGCCGTATGAGTGCACTTTATCAGTTCTAATTTCTTAATTCATTATTTTTTTGCGCTGGTACTCTTAAGGGTGTAACACGATGTGCTTGTTTGCTTGTTGAGGACGGCGTGTAGGGAGTTTTAGCATAAAACAAAAAAGGCGACGGGCACCAACCTGGGTCATGATCATTTTCTTCACCTATTTTTCCCCCCTTCATTATTATTATTATTTTTCCTGCGCTATATCGTTTGCGGACTGCGGCAAATAGATGAGTAAATAAATATTTAGAAACGTAAAAGGTAGTGACTGTACAAGAACTCAAGTAAACAAAGTACGGTTTCCTCTGTGTGTTTGCGCGAAAACTGTTTTTGAAGAAGAATGAGCGGTGCCAGAAACTTATTACTTTCTCTCCGTCTGCGCTTGCAGTTTGTGTGTATATATCTTTCCTGCCTTTTCCTGTTCTGTTTTTCTCCCTCTTAATTCCTTCCGGCCATTACCGGGATAGTGTCTTTGAGTAGTTGTTGCCTGACCTGCAAACACTCCTGTGGTCCACTGAGAGTGTTATTATCATTATTGCAGGCTTTCCCCTGCTGCTGTCAAATAACAGGGTCACACAAAAAGGGAAAGAAAGAGAAGGGGAGAGGAGGGAAGTTAGTGAAGGTTAAGGGACAAAACAGACATAGTGTGAGGAAGTAGCGGATTGCTGTCATATATATATATATATATATATATATATATTTCCCCAAATACTAATCGTAGTAAGTCAAGGAGAGCACAAGAAGAAATAATAACGAGCGCAAACTCGTTCCCTTATATACAAGTTATTGTTTCCCTGCGGCAGTAAACTACCCGGTTGTTCATATTAGCGGGAAGGAAAGGTGGTACGGGAGAGGGGCAGAAGAGGGTTAGTGCATTTTTTTTTGTTTTTCGAACCCCCCCCCCCCCCAAAATCCATGGAGCATCAAAACGACCGCTGCACTTATTCCGTTCGCCCGCACGGGAAGTTGCAAGAATACTTGCTGGAACTCGAGAGTAAACTCCGGAATACCGCCGCACTGCTCCGTGAGTTCGGCACAACACCTAAGGGGAGCGATGCGGAGGGCTCTCCTGCCAATTGCACCACCTCTGCAGCGCAATCGGTGGGTGCGTACATCGAGGAACTACAGGGAGAAGTTGAGGCGTATGATGAACTTATCAACGAGCGACTAAAACAAATACGCCACCAGGCGGATGCAGCCTCGCAGGTGCACGTGGCATATCAAAAGATGTTTCCGGACCATTCTCTCAAACCGAATACGATTAGCCCTGCAGAGAGGAAGCCATCAGCTAGTAGAGGTGTCTGTTGCGACGGTGTTCGTCGATACCTTTCTCACTTTATAAACTGGGATCCGTTGGAATTTGCTCGTGTCCCGGGTGGTGAAGACGAGGCTAATTGGGATCCACGAACGTCTCCCGCGCCTAGAAACAGCGCTTCATCGTATCCGACCGAGGGAATTAAGGGGGATGGCGGTGATCGGAACTGTGGGCCATGGTCGCATGCTCATTCGATGCCTAACCACCAGTCGCAGTGGTCGGGAGCTCCGTGCGGCCCACGCGGATCGGGTCAGCAGTGCGGTAGACGAGGGATAAAATCTGTAGTGGATGATTTGGTGGTTCGGCAGCTTCAGTATGACGGCGTCCCGCTAACAACGACGATGGAGATGGATCTGGGATGCTATAATGGATTGGCGGCTGCATGTGAAAAGAATCCCACGAGGAGCAGCCATCCAGTAAGCGTGGCTGTGCCGCAGGAGATCCGTTGCAGAGTCCTGCGACCGTGTTCACTTCGGGAGGAAAGCGTGGACATACTGCAAATGGTAACGGACGCCTACCCGCGTACCGTTCAGTGGATTGTTAATATCGTTAATCTTTGCATCTCCTCCGCAGATATTCCGAGGACGGTCATGACGACTGCTGAAGGATTGGCACTGCTACTAGAGGCAGATGCTAATGGAGCCATACCGCACACGCAGCAAACGAGGGAGAGTGAGAGCCAATCGAGCAAGGTGTTTTTCCCAGCGGTTTCTGCACCAGAAGCGGAACCGACGCCGGATCGTGACATGCGCGAGACTCAGGAAACACCGGAACTCGGCGATGTTGTGCGGCTTCACAGAAGTGCTGCCTTCTTGTGGTCCTCGCAATTGAATGAGGAAGTCGAAGACGGAGAGGATGATGAACTCGCGGAAGCCACCAGTAGAGATGCCGGTACCGATATGGCTCCAGACGAGGAGCAAGATTATCTCGAGGAACACGAATATTATGTAGGCATGGAAGATCTTATACATGCAGATGTGGAAGCCGATGAGGTGGAGGAAGACGAAGACGACGATGGAGATGGAGATGGAGATGACGGCCGGATATTTGTGAATGACAGCGCAGGAGAGGAAGAAGACGAGGTGGATGAGGATATGCTTGAGGAAGGGGAAGATGTCGGCGAAGAGGAGACTGAAGACGACTACAGATACTTGCAACAGCAGCGAAACGCAGAGGAAGGTGGCGTTGGCGGAGGAATCCGGGGTCGAGGGGAGGGAGGAGAGAAACAAGGAGAGCCAACTGCGTCCACGGAACAGAATGAAGTCCAACTCGTAGCTTTCGTGATGCAGCGACTGAAGGTATTCCTGTCAGACCTCGTGATTATTACGGCACTGCAACAGCTGGCGCTGATGGTTTCGGCGGCTCGGGCTACAATGTCAGACATGACGATTAACGGGGGCGAAGACGGTGACACAACTTCGTTGACACTGCAGCGAGCCGCTGAGTTCGCCTTAGCGTTATGTCGTCATCCGTCCGTGGCATGGCGGCTTGCAGTCGAGAACGGGTTTCATCAGTCTCACACGCTGGGTGATGGTGATCCTCAGGTCAGTGGTGATTCTGCGCGGCCGTCCGCACTGCTGCTTTCTTTCCGTCACATTCTCGTGGCACTTGGGTACATGCCGTTAGCCCTGGGAAATGAGCACAGGCGTGCCTGTGAGGAGTCACAAGTGAATGGGAACTCACACGGTGGGAAACAGGCACAGGAACGCCTGCTGTGGTGTGTGGCGCCCTTTCTGCGCTTGTGGGGCGACAACCAGCGATCGTACTCTCGTGTTGGCGTTCCAACAGATCCCATGTACGGTTTCGTCGAGGATAGTCGTGGTACTGGTGGGGCCGCGGTAGCCGTTCCGATATGCACGACGCCGTTAGTGTGGCAAGAAAGCGTTCTCATGAGCCTCCTTGATCAGGTAGGGAAATTGAAACAGCTTGAGGAGCTTCTTCAACAGGAAGGACATAATGTGAAGCAAGCGGCATCTTCCTTCAATGCAACTCCCCAACCAGAGAGCCTGCTTTATCGCTTCATATATCCACTTAGTGCACCGGTGCTGCGTAATCTTGACGATTGCTGCGAAAGGGGCCTCATCACGACATTCGGAGGTAGTCCTTCGCAACGCACGAGTATGAGCGAGTCACCGCAAGGTACCCCTTTTCGCCTGCCGCCTCCACAGCAGCAACCAGCGTCACCGGCCGCAGCTATCAGTACCCAGCGGCGCTCAATAATCAGCGGGTTTCGCGGCATGTTGCAAGGCTGGACGGGCTCTCGAAACAACAATCGTCGCAACACCGATACCGATCCTGCTGTAACCAGTGGGGACGAGGCCCAATCCCAGGATCCCACTGCCTCTCCGAAACCTTCAGCACCCCAGCATACCGTGATCTTGGAGCTTCCCCACGCCAGCACGATTTTGTTGCAGCAAGACGAGCTACAACGACGCGCTACATCCGCGTTACTTTATCCCAAGGAAAATCTGAGCTTCCATTCGGCGAACCCCGTTAGGTTGCTAAACTCATTTGTTGTGTGGCAACCGATGTTCCAGAAAACCATGTGCTACTGCCCGATAACACGCAGACGTTGTATTGACGCGTGTGTGCACGGTATCACTCCCGAGCAATATAAGGAAGCGCCGACGTCCCTCACAACTGGGGCTGAGTCGGGGTTCAATCCCGCGCAGTTGTTAAACTGTGGTCACGTGATTTCATATCGCGCGATGATGGCACTGGCAGAACGGCCGCAGCGACTAGTCAGAGGGTCGTCAAACGGCGTGCGATGTCCGTATTGCACAATGGTGACTCCGTTGGAGCAGTCGCTGATGCTATCGTGTATTTACTAGTGATTTTTTTGTCAGTTAGCATCTTGCGTACAAAGGGCTCCGTGTGTATAACCGAATACTGAAAAAAAAACAACAGCAACCCTTACGGTCGCCTGTTATTGGCGCTGAAGTAATTTACCATCACCATCACTTTCTCACTTTCTCTCGTCGTGTGCGTTTGCATTATTCTTGCTAATTCTCTCATTGTTGTTTAGTGCCGATTCTATGGTCGTTGGGGTATCCTGCCTTGCAACTTCACATTCTACGGGGCTCCGCACTCTTTCACTAAGTTTTTCAGTGAGTGAACTTGTGAGACCATAATCACTGCAGGAATTGGGAAGCAAAGAGAAACCGAACGCCTGCTGATTTTTTTGTTTTTTCTTACACATATCTATACAGTGCTGCAAAGGGGGGGGGGAGTAATTGAAAGGATCGTGGTTTTACCCAGCCTTTTAGCTGTGTGAAAAAATTATTCTTGGGCACACTCTCATTTATCCCTCTTGTCTCCTTTAATTCGTGCGCGGCATGATTTGTCTTCATGCAACAGCGTTACGGATTCCCGTGGAGCCGTTTTGTTTTTCCCCATACCTGTCATCGTTGTTGCTGGCGGTGTATCATCGGATGTAAGGAGGTGTATATTTATATATATCTTTCCCTAACGAACACCTCACCTTCTTCCCCTCCCTTCTTCCTTTGCTAGTTGTAACGTCTGCTGTTGCTTAAGTGTGATTGGTACGGGAAATATGAAGAGGGGTGGGCAATAAGAGGCGCGACAGCCAACACTGGGGGAGGGAAGGGGTGAGGGTTTGTCACTAATGCTTCTTTCCTCTGCGCTGCTGTATGTAATGTTGTTGCGTTATCTCTACAACAGAAATCTTTGGAAGTGAAAATTTTCCTTTGTGCGTGGAAATGCATACCGCTTGCATATCCCAGTTGATCAATCGATATATTTATGCATATATTTTGGTGTGACACTTCTTCTATCGTCATTTTACCTTAGTCTTCACTTTCTTTCGTTTGGGTGCCATCTAGCACCGATTACACAAGCAGCTTCTCCAACACCTGTCTCCTCCCCTTTCAAATTTGTGAGCTTCTAATTTTTTCGTTTCAATTCTCTGAGCTGCTACTCTTTTCCTTTTTTTTTTTTGGGGGGGGGGGCTGCATTCGTCCTCATCCTACAAGTTGTATCTACACCGTTTTATTTACGTTTGGACACGTGCAAACCGAATCGGCCGTCTAGAAGGAGGCGTGCGTAGGAGACATGAGGCCCACACCAGACCAGACTAAGGAACAACAAAACCGTTTTCGGAAGTCATTGGAGGGACTGTCAGTAGTTGAGAAAATCACGGATTTTTTGCATGCCGTGTGCCGAGTGTCTAATGGGCGGGGCTCTGCCATCCTCGTGGGTCTCCCGCGTCATCACCGGCAACAATTAGTTTTCCTCAACAATGGCCATACGAAGAGCCGGCACGTTGGCGGACCCGAGGGACGAGATGAACAGCGAGAAGCTGAGTGTAGCGGTGTACTGCTTACCACATCATTTGTCTTTCCTAACAGGGATGAGGCACAAGGCTCGAGTGTTACATTCTTGGAACAACCCGTCGTTGGGACAAGTGCACGGCATGGTCGCCCGATTTGGTCTGTACAAGCACCCGTATGTGCTGACAAGGTATTTTATCAGCACGTGAACGCGAATTTACCGAAGAAGCACAATCCACAACCGCCGCCTCCGCCTCCGCGGGGGATGTATGGCACGCACGATGCCGAAAGCAGAAACAACGGGCCCTATACATTTGCCGACAGTAACATTTCCAGCACGTTTGGCTATGAGGAAGACGGGGTGCTCGGTTTCACCTTCACGGTGTGCAATATGAAATCGTTACACTGCCCTCGCCAGTCCGCTTTCTATTCTCGCAGATCTTCTCTAGCGGGTAAGCCGCAGCGTCCCCCTCCATCGGGGGATCCGTTCGATTCTTTCACAGATTTTCAGTCATCCAACAACTCCACATTCCAAGCAAAGAGTTCCGAAAGGGTTTATAGCCCTCATAGCTCCATATCGGAAATGAGCGTCTGCGGGTCGTTTGGTGGAAACGCTAATTGGCGGTCGTTGAAAGGAATTAGTTCAAGAAGCCCTATTAGGCCCCTTCCTCTCCCTCTCCTTCTGTCAAATCTCCCACCAGTTCGGGTGGGGGACACACATCTTATTGTCGCGCACATCAACGGCAAGGAGCGGCGCTCTGTTGTAGTGGTTGTCAAGAGTGTAGAGAGCGAGTATTGTGAGTATGATTTCTTTGATCTCGAGTGGGAATACAGCAGCGGTGGCCCGATTTTTGATATGCAGGGGAACTTTATAGGGATTCAACATCAGGTTGGTTTTAGCGCCTACGGCATATTCACCACCGCCATTGTTCGTGACCTTTTTAAGTCGATGCGCCTCGGCATATGTCGCATACCAATTGGGGATACATCAAATGACATGGCAGAGCGAAGCGTGCACTCGGGAACAGGGGAGGATGCACTCAGTCAATTGTTTCGTGTTGAAGGGGGGCATTCCAACCTGAACGTTGGAGCTGGTGATCAAATAATTCCCTTTGAAGACTTTCAGCGGTTGCACCTGCGTGACACAATTAAGAAAACAAAGTTGTCATCTGCTGGGGATCCCCCCACGAGTGACGCAGTTTGGGAGGAATTTCACACGGATTTCAACAGCATCGTGCTCATGCTCCACGCCTTTGCACACGCGCCACAGATAACAAAAACAGCGCTTAGGGAGATGGCGAGCAATGAATACACAAAGTATCTCCCGAACGCCGCTTCTATGGGGGGAATTGGGATTCTTCTAGAAATCATTGATGAATACGCAAACGACGTGGAGATCGTGTTGGCCGCCGTAATTGTTCTCGCACGTGTGTCTCTCTACAAACTGAACCGCGAGACCATATACAGGTGCGACGGCATTCTCACTTTACTTCACATTATGGATGAATATTCTTATTATCCTTCTATACAGCACTGGGGGTTTTGTTGCCTGCGTAACGTGATGGATGTCGATTCAGTCGTTCGGGCAGAGGCCGTTGAGCTCTTTGCCCAGTGCGATGGCATTGATCTCGCCACAGAGGTGATCCGCTTGCATAAAGATGAGAGGCATGTGATGCGTCAGGCCTCTTTGGCACTCAGCTGTGTTGCACGTGAGCATGCAAAGCACGCAGAAGCGATGGTGGTGTGCGGCATTGGCAGCACACTCGCTGAGGACATGAGAAATAAGGCGGAGGATTCCTTCACATTTTTTGGTTTAGTATCGTTGCTGTACGAGCTGCTACACTGTATTGCAAGCAGTAGTGGGGTGGTTCCTTCATCTGACGACCCCTCGCGGTTGCTGCGTACTGGGAAACACGACTGGGATTATGAGAATTCGCTTGATTTAGGTGTCGTCACGCCACGCAGCTTCCTCGTGAGCGAATCTGGAAAGTTGCTCCTACAAGAGCTAAATGAAGGTCATGTGCTTCAGTTACTCAGCGATGTCATGGAGAGTACTTCCCACGAGACGCTGTGCGGAGACTTGTTGAGGTTGATGACCGAATGCGCCGGCTCCGTTTTCATATTATTGATTCTAACTGGCTGTTGTGAAGAACCAATTGTGAAGAGGTTGCATGGGGCATGTGATCGTCTTGTGGTCAAAAATCCAAGCGAGGCTGCGCTGGTCCGCAGGTCGAAAAACATAATGTGTTGGGTCGCTGCATGTGCCCCGCTCTGTTGTAGTAAGGAAGAAATCTGCCTTGTATAGGTTTAAGAAAAAGCGCTTATCCGTTACGATCCTTATGGCTGCTTCGCGTTTACTTGTTATTTTCCACGACTATTTGACTGTGATGGCTGTGTCTGATCGCATGTTGTCTCACCTAGAATAGCACTTCCGCAGAGGGGGGGGGAAGGGGTTACTGAATCGCCGTGCCGCACCCAATGTAATTGCCAAATGTATTTCTGATCGGTGCATTTAATTGAGGACCTAGATCTGTACCGCGAGTTTGAACCGTGTTTTTTAGCTCTGTTTTCGTCTTCACCACATGGTTGAAGATGTCGTTCATTTGCACTCAATTTGTGCATGACTAATTTGTTGACAGAATACTTGCCACACCCTTTTACTTGCTCTCCCCTTTGCCGTATCCTAAGGCCCTATTATCTTTTTCTCTTCTCTTTTTATTTCGTATCAGTGACATCAATCAGTGTGCAAAAGGGGCGCGAAAGTGACTCACCAGCAGCGGCATAATTTGATGTGGGGTTTCCCCCCTTTTCTATTGTTTTTCCCCCCGGGTTTGCACACACAGATTGTAAGTACCGAGGTGCCGACAGATTGCATACGCCACGCGTGTCGTTTTTTAAAGCCCGATACGTAGTCATTTAGCAACGGGAATAAAGGTGGGACCATTTGAGACAACAAATGCTTGAACTGCTTTGCAACGTTATATATCTAGATACGCAACGTGCACATTTTGCTTTCCTCTCCACATTTAGTTTTGTTCAAACGCTAGCGAGAATGAATGCCAACGGGGTACCCACGGGCTCTGCCACTGCTTTACCTGCGGATCTGCAACAACCGTTGCTTGGGGCCGAAGTGTCTGTTCCGATAAAATATCGGAAATACGAGGCGAGTTTGACTTTTTCTCAAAGCACACAGCGCCTTTCGATAAAGCGCACGACACGGAGTGGTAAGACTGTCTGCATGGTGAATATTCCAACGTGGAACATTGTAAACATTGTGACCTCTACTGAAGCCCTTGCAGGAAACGGTCGCTGTCGTCGATCAAAGGCAGCGGCAAGGAAAAGCGAGTGGTCACAAGCGTCTGTTCCGCCGACATTTCCTCAGACTTTCAATCCTGCAGACTCTTCCCAGCGGTATCAGCCAATAGCCCGAGTGGAGTCCAGCATCTACCCTGTGTCCCGCGTGGATTCCTTTTATTCTTCTACTGCTTTGCCACACTCAAGAACAGCTAGCGGGGCGCGGGGTGGGGCCACCACATATTTGGTGTACTACGTTAAGAAAGCAAAAGGGCAGATACCGAAGATATCGACCACAGAGTTCACGGCGGCGACAAGTATGGCATACCAACAGGAAGCACACAGCACTGTTCAGTGTATATTGAGCGCTATTTACCCACGAGGGTGTAAAAAATTGTTGTTCTTCATTAGTGCCAAGTCGGGTAAAGGCAACGCATTGAGCATTTACAAACGTGCTGTTCTCCCGGTGGTGCAGGCATCGAGGCACGATTTTCAAGAGATTATTACGACGCGTGCACGACACGCGGAAGATTACGTAGCAGACCTCGGAAATGACATGAGTGACAAGTACGTTGTTGTTGCCGTGGGTGGTGACGGAATGTTCCACGAACTGGTTAATGGTTTGAACAGAAGGCGCAAGGCTGCTGCTTGTTGCGGTGCCGACGCTGCGGCGGGGGGGACAGTTGTTGGCCGTTCCAACGGCAGCACGAACGATTTTTCATTGGTGGGAGATGAAACAGAAGTGAGCGGGTCCAGTAATAACGGCATTCAACAAAAAGCATCGCAAGGCCATGATGCACCAAATGATTGGCGAGGCGAAACCACCAATGGTGCAGCAACTAAGTTGTGTACAAGGGGGTTCGCATACTTGAAGGCCAACAATATCGATTTTTCCCTTCCCGTGGTAACCAAACTGCAGTGCCCGCAAACCTTACCACTTATTGCCACCATTCCAGCTGGTAGTGGGTGTGGAATGGCGAAAACGTTTAATGTAGACAACATAAAAGAAAGCGTGCTTGCTCTTGTGCATCTAAATGCGTGCTCCAAGAGTACAATGAATGTGACTGGCAGCCAAAGGGAATGTGCGAAAACGCAAAGAGATTGTGACGGGGCGAATGGGGTGCGGAAAGGAAGCGTATCGCGTAGGGGTGATCAAGTTGGCGTGAAGACAAGGAGCGGCAGGAGTGAGAGGTCAACACAGCACAATGCTGAGCACGTTGAGCGAGTCGCTTGCATGTCGTGTTCGTTTGGTATTATAAATGACATTGACCACGGGTCGGAGAAACTGCGCTGGATGGGAAATGCCCGTTTCACTGCGTATGCGGCATTTGTTTTGTTGAAAGGGGTGCAAATGTATCAGTGTCGGTTGAGGTACTTACCATGGGTAGGGAAACAGGGACAACAACTGCAGAAGATTGAACCTTCGGACAAGCTCCCGAACGCAGAGGAGCTTCCTAACTGCACATACACGGATCAGTGCCCTCACTGCTCGCAGTACAAAGTAGCAACGGAGTCTGCCTCCAGAGTTGACTGCGTGGCTTCCACTCTCACTTCTTTTCCTACTCTTGTCAACGAAGAGTGCAGCGTGCCAGCGGTGGAAGGTAAGGGTAAACACTCGCTTCCGTCTGATTCCAATGACTCTATCACCCAACCGATGCCTTCGCAAGAAGAACAGAGCGTAGACTTTGAAGATGATAGCCTTTCATGGGTGACAGTTGAGGGTAAGTTTCTCAGTATATTTATCAGCAATATACCAAACGCCTCAAAGGACGCCATCATGACGCCTTATGCACATTTAAACGACAACTCTATCGATGTTGCATTCGTTGTAGAAAAATCGAGGAAGGTTGGTCGAAGTGATTTTGTGAATATTTTCACCCGTGTGGAAAAGGGTGATCACGTCAAGTTGCCCTTCGTTAGTTATGTGAAAGCACGCGCCATTGAGCTGGAGGCAATTGAGGGGGATATTATGATCGACGGTGAGGTACTACCAGTGAACAGAGTGAGAATCGAGCCACAATGCCGAACATATGAAATCGTGCGCGGCCTGAGTTTGCCTGGGAAGTAGCACAGTTGAGGTGTGTGTCTATGTGTGTGTGTGTGTGTGAGGTGCAGGTGCGGGTACATGACATAACTTTTTTTTCCACCTTTCACTGTCCCATCGCGCGAGCATCGCATCGATTATGTGAAGCTACCCTTTGTATTTAACTCCGCCTGTACATCTCCATACATTTACCGTTTTTTCTGTTTGCCCTTGCGCGAGGTATCGTGTCACACGTGTTTCTGTAACGCCTGTAGAATTGTTACGTATGGGCATCACCCATGAGAAACCATCGCACCTAGGCGTGTGTCATCTGCTTTACCTCCCCACAAGAAAAAAATAATTACATCAAAACGTGCACAAATACATAACAGCGAAAAGTGCATTGAGGAGGATTGCCTTTATCTTTTTTTTTCTTGTATTGAAGGCATGAACTAAGTGGTAGAACATTTGGTTGCGATCGTACCCCTCCACCCATTCAGCAACCGTTCATGCTATTTTTACCTTGTTATCTTTCGTGCACATTTACACGCCTTCCCTCGTATATAATTTCTCTTCGTTTTTCATCTAGTTCTGTTTCTTCTATTTTATTTTTTTTGCCCCCCTTGCACCATTAGCCCGTTCTTCATCGCATGAAATTGAAATTCATGCAGTGAAACGGATGGCACCACTGCGACGACAAACATTGCTGTTATAATTGTTGTTTGTCACTTCACGTTCGGCCTCATTTCACTTCTCTTTCTCTCTTTTAACTGGGCAGTTTTAAGTCGTTTTCATTGTTTTGGTTTGGTCCCCTCGCTTACACTTAAATGAAGATAAACAACGAATGCGACCATGCCGCCCAATATTGCTGTTTCCTCGATGGTTTGTCGCAGACACTTCGCTGCACGACCATAAAATTTTGCTCGCTTCTTTTTCTCTTTTTTTTTTTTTAAGTACTATTCGTCTCGTCCTTTGTTGGTATTATATTTGTTGAAGGAGGAGAGTTATGTGAGGAGGCCCTCTCAACCACTCAGCAAATTTCGAGAAGGAAAAGATGTAGCAATTGGGATGCTTTGTGGGAATCGTTGCGTCTCTCACTTTGTTTTTTATTTTTATTTACTACTCTTTTTTTTTTGTTTGAGAAGGCGTGTATTTCGAAGGAGGATAAATAGGAGTGATGAGTATTTCAAATATCTCCTTGTATATATATATATATATATACATGCGGTTTACTTTAATAGTTCCTTCACTTGCTGTCCCCCCCTCTCTCTCTCTCTTTCTCTCCATTCTTTCCGTTTATTTCTATTAACTTTTCGTGTTTCCGTAGTCTTATGATTAGACGTGTGTTCAAATAAACACGCAAGTGGTAACGTTGCATTCTACAATATTTCTGCTTTTGTGCACCTTTTATGGTACAGGTGTGGCTGAAGGTGCATAACAGAAGTACGGCCCACCATCATCACCACGTACGGTTTTCGTGATTCTGCGACTGGTGTCAAACAAAAGGGAAGGGTACTCGAGGAGGAAATGCAACGCCGCTTGCAGTGTTGTTTAATGCGTGTAGCGCGCTTACATTCGGCAGCACTGATGCATAATACAAATGGTTGGCTTATGATATCTTGCAGAACCGTACACATTACAGAGAGTGAGGCACAGTCGTTGGTACATTTGTCTGAGGCGCTTTTTTCTGATGAGGCAAATGCTCTGGGAGTATGTCTACCCGATACCAGCCTTAACCTTGACGGAGAAAGTGGGGAAGGGGATTTATATACTGAGACACTCACAACAGAGAAGTATATGGATGTGCTCGTTAGTTCACCAACACAAATAGATACGAGTGGAAATGTTTCTGCTTCATCAACGGATCTGATGATGCCGCTTACGCAAGCGGTGCAAGAACTGAAGTTATGTCAGCAAAGAGAAGATCAGCGAGCCATTTCTGCAGCGCTTTCAACAGCCATGTGTGCGTTGATGGGAAGTAGTTCATCTCCTTCCAGTGCTGCTGCAGCTGAGTTATTGTTAGCCGGTGCAGACTTGAAAGCAATCATTTCTGATGGTACTATTCGACATATGTGCATTGAGGATAAATGCATGAGTCGATGTGATTTTTCCACTTTGTCACTACTTTCTGTACAGGCAAATCGCGTGGATTTCTCGCGCAGTCTCTTTTATGCTGCTGCCTTCCATAATTGTGTGTTTAGGAACTGCTCTTTTGAGGGGTGTGTACTGAAGGAACTCCGATGTTTAGGAGATGTGTGTTTTGATGGATGCTCCTTTTGTTTTGCGAACATATCGTTACGTATACCTCATGAGAAACCGAGGCGTATTTCGGTATCTTCGGCTGCCACAGAAGGCGTGGGAAGGTATTCTGCGGAACACGCTGTGATATTTAACCGCTGTGATTTTGACCTCTGTGATTTTGATGGTTGTGATACCCTTCCTGCATCTTGCTTTACGAACTGCACCAATACTCACCTCGCCGCCAAATTTTCGTCATGTGTGAGAACATCATAACTGTTGAAACTGCAAGATGAATGACACGAAGTAAAGAAACTTTCGGCTACTATTGGGTTGCCTTGCGTCTGTTTATTTGTTTCATTACTTGAATGCTTATGTCTGAAGAAGTGAAGGATGGGGTGGAATGTTAAAATGCAGACTAAAACTTTCCCCACGCGCTTAAATGCATTCACCATCAAGTGGGATCTGAAGGAATACTTATCATCCCCTTCAATTATTGGTACTCATCCATCAATACATGCAACCCAATCAGGTATTTACTCTCTGCTCCAAACAACAAGAATCAGTTACGTGCGTCATTGGATTTACACGTTCTCTTCTTCTTTTTTTTCGTTCGTTTTCAAAATATTCATTTGAATGTGTTTTGACACTCTTCTGTATCATCATTACACTTTATCTGCAGCGATGAGGTTTGGCAAAAGGGAAAATGTACGAATGGCCGTGCGACTTGCTTCTTTCAGTTCCTTTAACCTTATTGAGTTTCCTTCATTACTGTGTCGTGCTATGCACAACACTTTGTGTGCTGGTTGGAATTATGTGGGGATGTTTTTTTTTTTTTGCATTTCCCTCTCCACACAGTAAGCCCCTCATCATCATTTTCACATTTCTCATCAATCAACATTATAAATACCTGCCCATTGGGTTTTCTGTTACGTGATATGCGTGTAAAATATTCTTGTTCCTTCCTTTCGCATGTTTCTGTGGATACTCGAATGTACATATATTTTTTCCTAATCATTTTCCATGCTATTTCTTCCCTATCACTCTTATGGGAAAGTTTGTTTGTCCTGTACTTACGAAACCAAGCGCAAGTACATTAGTGTCATACCAATCAGAAAAGTTCGCAGTATTATTCTTATTCTTATTGTGCCCGTGATATTTATATATATACGTACATATATACACCTTTCTATTATTCTAGGTTGGTGCCTTTTTAAAAGTCTTACCATTAGTTTTTTTGAGAACATATCCCTATTACTAGCACTGCCACTGTTACTGTTTGGCTCCTTCTTTGAGTGAGCACTTGCATCCATTTAAGTGTATATTTATTATTTTTTCGGAAACCACAACCAATTGAACGACTACTAAAAGCAAACCAAACAAAAGATGATGGAAAGTATGAACCTTGAACAACCACCACGACTAAACGCCGACCCCTGGCGAGATATGGAGCCAAAGGTGGATGCAATGCTAGGCGATCTACTCATGATATCTGAGCGTTTCCGAAGGATCGTAAATCCGACAGTGTCTGATGCAGATGAATTAATTGAAGCCATCAACTCTGTGGGTGGAGAAGTTGAGACGATGCGGGTCGCTTTAGACACTACGATTGAGCGACCGGAACTCTTTTCTATAGATGCGGAAGAGTTGAAAAGACGCACGGAGAAAACTCGCTCGTGGGAGCGCGATGTTGCGAAAGCCATCGAGTTGCGATCAAAGATATTATCAAACCGTGAAGGGCAAATACAGGATCCACTTGAGAGTGACGTAATGACACCAAATACATGGGTTGATTTGGACACAACTCATATTCATCCATCAGCTCAGTCGTCGCATATGCTAATGAATAGTTGTGAAGCGACTACTGACACATCTGTTGGTGTTGTTGAGTCTCAAGCTCTTATGCCAGTTGGAATACCCATACGTGAGCAAACAGTGAAGGCATCCGAATACTCAACCGCAAGTGTCGAGGTGCATACAGTGGATGATGTGGATGATAGTAGGAGCTCCAATTCTGCTAAGAAGACGGTCTTGATTATATTTTTTGTATCGTCTCTTCTTGTGGCTATACTGGTGATTTTCTTTTGATTTTGTGATACTGAACCTTATCCGCTCTGTTTCTTTCTGTTCGCTTGTTGTTACTATATATATATATATGTTCTTTTAATTGATAATGAGTTAGCTCTTGTGGGTTGAAAGTAGAGTGAAGTTTTTGTATTGTTAACTCCTATCGAGTCCATTTTGTTGTTTCTTCTTGTTGAGCACCACCTATTTGTTTTTCTTTGGTCCACTCATCGTTTGTTCATTATGACGAGCAGCAGGTACTGTAATTAGATCGAATGGGTGACTTTTTTTGTTGTTGTTGTCGCTTGTGTTTTTCTTTCTGTTTATATTTTTTTTCGGCCTCCTTTTTGTAGTTTACCTCATTAGCGTTTGTCAGATTGTCATTCGAACGTGCGAACGAACAGTACCGTCATTAACGTGCATTTTTATTAATTATTTAAGCGTTTTTTTATTTCATTTTTATATGTTTGTATGATGTTGTTGTACGCGGGCACACGTGGTTGCATTGCCGTCTGCCGTATGGGTGTTGATGATTCATTACTTGGATTCACAGGTGGACTTATTATACGGGTTTCGTAAACTTTGTTTTATTCTCTGAGGGAGCCGTTATACATATTTATTATACTTTCAATTCGCCTTCCTCCTGTAGTTATCTTTTTTTTAAAAAAAAGATTAAGAAGTAGGAATAGGGGCAAATAATCAGATACTCCCTTCTCGCCTCTCCTGACGGCAGCGCGGTGATAGCACGGGTGTAGAAAATAGTATTTTTTTTTTCTGTTACGAGGGGAACTGATGTTTGGACGTGGTTGCATGCTCACTTTTATTAGCACGGCTCTGTTGCTTCTTGGGGTCGGAGATGCGGCGGATGTTAAAGACGGGCAAGGGAGTGTACAAACAAACAGTGACGACGTGTCGTATTATGGCCGTTTGAAGCTGCACCCAACCCTTGTCAATAATCCTGACTTCCACAACCCGCTGTGGCATGTTCAGGGAGGGGAGGTGATTCTAAGCAATGCTCAGCACTCATTTCGTGTGCCGACGCAAGTGGATGGTTCTTTTGTTGTACATGGTGTCCCTTACGGAAGTTACTACCTCCATGCGGAATATAGTGATCACATCTACCCAACCATTCGCGTTGATGTAACTCAGAAGACTTCCCATGGGTTAGTACGACCACTTATACGAACTTATGCAAACGAGGCGATACTCCAGCAATTACAAGGAACCGGTTTAGACGAATCGGCACCAGCAACCATTCCTTTTGTTGGAATTCACAACTATTTTGTGCCTCGTGAAGAGTACACTGTGTGGGGTTTACTGACAAATCCAATGATCATGATGATGCTAGTCTCTATGGCATTGATTGGGATGATGAATTTGGTGCCAGAGGAGGAACGAAGAGAGTCCATGCGGGAGTTCCAGAACCTACGTAAGCAGTTTTCTGGTGGAGGTGCTGACGAGATTAAGCAACCGGCAAGGCGTGCGGTCACTGCGGCGGGACACGAGAGGAAGCACAAGTGAGTGTTAAACATATTTTCTGTTTGTTTTTTTTCGCTCCATATTTTCCATTGTTGTTGGTAGTTATGATAGTGGAATTTGTGGTTGGGTAGTGGGTAAGGGAACCGAAAAGAAAGAATGGAAACATTGAGGGGGTTTCTTTTTACACTCTTTTCCACATTTTCCCTCTGCTGCCATGCAGCTGCCGTCTTCCTCCTCCTCCTCCCAGATAACGTTAAAATAGGAAGGAAGGGGGCAAACAAGCAAGAAGAAGGCAGAGGTTGGGGGATAAAATAGAAGAACTCATAACTTTGTATCGCCTCACCTTTACCTGTACCTCTCGATCACAGACAAGCATATGCACTCATCCCTTAATTCACATACACGCACTTTCACACGGTGGACGTGAGCGCTGCCGGTGAATTAAGGTGGGAAGCGGAGAGTTGATATTCGAGTATGTTATTTCTTTGTTTCGGGATTCTGCACACGGGCCGCCTCATTTGTGACAAATTGCGCCTTCAATTCATGCATCCCTCTTTGTTTTAATTTCCAATTATAATGGCAATTCGGCTCGTTTAACAAGGAAAATATAACCCCACCCATAAGGTAATATATACTCATCAGAGGAAACAACACAAGGTAATAAATTATAACTTCCGAACGAGGGCACCGCTGTGGCTATTCTTGTAATCAGCAGAGTGTGAGATAAGTGAGCCAACTTTTCAAGAAAGAAGGAAACGGAGGCACACGAACCAACTTTTTTTGTTTGGAATAAAAGTAGAGGAACTCAAAAAGAGGTAACATAAATGACCCCGTTTTCATGTCGCAAAACCAGCCTGTTGAAAGCCATTTGCATCTTTGCTTATTTTGCATCTGCAGCGCATGCTAACGAACCGGATGCGGCGCTGGAGGGTGTTGCAGACCTCACCAGCAGTAACTTTGACAGTAGTGTGGGAAAGGATGTGGCAGCGCTGGTGGAGTTTTACGCGCCATGGTGTGGACACTGCAAAAACCTCGTACCGGAGTTTGCCAAACTCGGCCGCGCCGCCGCTGGGGCCAAGGATAAAGTTCTCATTGCTAAAGTGGATGCCACAGCCCAAAAGGACCTCGCAACTCGCTTTGAGGTGAATGGGTACCCAACCATTCTCTTCTTTCCTGCTGGCTCGCAGAAGCCGGAGAAATACAGCGAGGGTCGCGAGGCGAAGGCGTTTGTTTCGTACCTTAACAATCAAATAAAGGGCTTGAACCTTTTTCTTCCCCGTGAACACAAATACGTGATGGCGCTGGACCAATCCAACTTTGACAAAGTGGCACTGGACGAAGGGAAAGATGCGTTTGTTTTATTTTACGCCCCCTGGTGTGGACACTGCAAGCGCCTCCATCCCTCGTTTGAGAGTCTCGCGAAGGTGTACCAAAACGAAAAGGACCTCATCATTGCTAATGTCGACGCTGATGACAAGAGCAACTCTGAGGTGACGAAGCGCTACAAGGTGGAGGGCTACCCCACTCTCGTTTTCTTTCCAAAAGGAAATAAGGGCAACCCGGTGAACTATGAGGAGGGACGAACCTTAGACGATATGATCAAGTTCGTCAATGAGCGAACGGGGAAAAAACGCACCAGCAGCGGTGATTTTGACAAAACTGTTGGTGTCGATGAAACCGTCACGAACCTCATGAAGGAGATGGCACAGTCAAGCAAGAACAAGGAGGAGAGGGAACGCCTCCTCGCGCAGATTCAGCAAGCCGTCTCCCCCAAAGCTCTAGGCGAGGGTGCCATGCACTACATCCGTATTGCTACTAATGTCCTTGAGAATGGTCATGAGTATATTAGCAAGGAACACGAGCGTGTCGGCCGTCTTCTGAAGGGAAGTCTGACAGGCGCGAAGAGGGATTCGTTGACGATCCGATTCAACATTCTTTCGGCAATCAAAGGTGAGTAAATATATGTTTTGCAGATGCCAAACTGCCGAGTACGCGCATTATTCGAAGAGTGATGTTACAAGCAATGAGGTGGCGAGGCACTTGGTTTGGGGTGTTTCACCGTTGCAGGGGACATTTTTAACCGCTGCATGTGATGTCTCATTGTGCATGCACAAACTGGACTGAAAAAGCCTTTTCGTTCTTCACCTTTTTGTTTTTTTTTTGTTAATGGCCTGCAAGACAACATATGAAAACAACCCGAGAAAAAAAAGATATAAAGGTTTCATGGAAAGAAGTACATAAGAGGAAAGAGAAAGGTGTATGAAGGAAAAAGGCTAGAGGAGGAAAATGGAGTGACGGAAAGATAAAACTAAAAGGGGGAAACGGCGCGAGAACAAAGCAAAGAGAGAGAGAGGGGGGGGGGTTAAGGGAAAGTAAAGATGCTTTTGTGACGAAGCTGAGTAATTTTTTTTTAAAAAAAAGTCTGGTGGTGGTGTCTGTGTGTGTCTGTGTCTTGAAATATCTCAATCAGTACTATCCACTTGAGGGGAGCTATGGAAAGTTCGATCCATCACCACATAAACCTTCTAGAAGCGTACGGGCTCCAACGGTATCTTTCTTTTCCCTTTATTTAATTCTGTTCACCAACTCCGTCTCATTTCTCGTGATGCGGCATATATATATATATATATATGTATTTGTGGACAAATCGTGAAGCCCCTTCACATACGCAAGCAAATATACACGCGCACACGCTGGGGGACAGAGCAACCCCAGGCTTAGAGGTGGCGATATCAAATAAGAGAAAGTGATAGTTCATCAACAACCAGTCAAGAAGGAACCCGCGGGATAGAGGACAACTTCAATACATATTTAAGAGTGGGCACAGTGGGCAGCCATGGAGTCAAAACGCTTTTCGGTGGGGTCCGAAACTCAGCTTCCGCTAAGGTTCCGGCGCAGTTACACCAGTGACGCAGCCGGCATTGCCCAATTGAGAAAAATCGCGAGCGTCGCGCAATGTATCCCGCCCACCGCAATGTACCCGTGGAAAACGGAGTCAGAATTCACGACGCTCATTGAACAATCCGTGATATCTATTACAGCGATATCTACAGTAATTGACAAGCCTGTCGGGTTCATTTGTCTTGACGACACACCGCACACAACGTTGATACCTGGAGACAGCTGGGAGGTTCTACTAGATGATAGTGACGGAGATTGTGATAAGCCCCTATCAATCTTTCCGTGCAACACCCTATGGGTGAAGGCAGTTCTCGTTCCTACATCTACTGCCCTTATGTCAGACTCTACAAATATGACGAAAGAGGATTTAGACTTACAAAGAAAGCTGCTACTTTTCGGCTATTCTTCGGAGGCGCTTCTTCAGCGTTTTCTCCATATTGCGTTAGACAACCTTCTTTCAATCGAGCACCTGTTGGTTCCCTGCCCAATGGGGCAAACTTACCGCGTATTTGAAAACATCGGCTTCCGCCCCAGGCCTCTGCAACCCTCATCCTTCAACGGAACCGTACTTCATATCAAATCCGTCAGTATTGTGCCGCAGTTGCTTTTGCGACTTGGTATCGTAGAGGACTATGACGATTTTGTGGTTAGGATTCTCGGTGGTGACGGCCTCATCACATCTTTGCCGGACGAGTTTTATCTTGACGAGCTGTTAAAAGACCAGGATAGCAACAACAAGGTGATTGTCGCCGAGGACGCCGTGACGCACCGTGTCGCCGGAATTATGTGCCTTGAGGCCTCCATCGAGGATCAGCAAATGATATCACGACAGTACTACACCGAGTTGTACGGAAAGCTTCGCCCTATGCGAGGGCAACGCAACGCCTCGAAAGGTGCGGTCACTTCCAATATGGTGAGGATTAAGTTTTTCTACATTGACCCAGCGTACGCGCTGCGGGCTAAGAGTTTCTTGCCGGTCATATACAAGGAGTTTCCGTTCGTTGAGTACGTTATTATTACTCTGCCGTACGACACCGAAAAGCCGCCGTTCCTTGGGGACTTTGATCATGTCCCACTTCGCAAATATTACCCCAGGAACTCTGAAGGTTATCTGATACCGCCGCCCGATGGCCTCTGGATCAACTGCAGGTACGCGGCGGATCCAGTGGTCGCTGCACCTGTGCGCAGTGAAAAAGACATAACATCCATCAATGTCTTCTTGGATGAGCCACACATGGAATTTTCTCAACATCAAATCGCTTTGTTGAGGGAGGATATACAACTCCTGCGGAGCGGTAGGGAAACCCCTGAGGATGTCGAAGAGTCGAACATCAACAGCTTTGTCTTTTCCTTTGTCACGTACACAGAGAATGTAGGGAGTGAGAAACAGTTACCTATTGTCGTTGGCGTTGCCTCCGCGCGGAAAATTTCAGTTAATGAAATGTATAGTTTACGTGCAAACTATGACCTCGACAAGCTAGTAAACTACTACTCGAAGGCCCCTCGGGACTACAGTGAAACAGACGTAACGCTCAGTTCTGAGGAGGGACGGCGAAAGTTCTTCAGGAACGAGGTGAGAGGTTTGCTCGTTCGCAGTTTCTACGTGAGGCCTGTGTATCGTAGTCGTATTTCCTTCTTGATGAGGGAATTGTTGCGACACACAGACTGTGAGTTGGCATTATTGCTAGAAGATAATGCCAGTTCACCCTTCACCACCTTGTTGCATCAGTTACTGCGCATCCAACCTCGGCGAGTGGTGGAGAAACCTCGCCCTCCGGCAAGCGAACCGGTATTCACACCAAGAAGCCCAGAAAGGATACCAAGTAAGGATGTCGCACCCCTTGGTTGCCTTTTTGCCGCCACGCGTAGAACTCTTGGGGACCGCAAAAAACTGGTACATACACGCATTATTGTCGTGGGCGCCGGCTCCACTGGTCTGACGTTTCTTTATCGTCTTCTTACCGTGCCGTACATTTGTTTCACTAACCTGGTGCTTATCTCTACTGATGGCATGCCGGAGCATCCTAACCAACAGCAGAACCTCTGGAGCACCGATCGGATGGAACTACTTGAACGAGAACATATGGGACTCACAGTGGGGAACCCTATTCGCGTTATCCACGGCTCTATGGTCGATATTGAAACTGCCCAACGTTATGTTGTCGTTGACGACAGCACTTATGAGCCGTATGACTATGTTATTCTCACAACGGGTAGGCAATTTGGTGTGCCTCTTTCCATAAGTAGCCTTCAACAACCAGTGCAGCAGCGGCAGCAGTTGTCACGGACGAGCACACCTCCTGGTGTTCTGCCGATCTCTGGTTCGGCTTCTGTAGAAAGGTTGCAGCGGACCCTGTATGAATTGGACCGTAACCCAGAAAATGTCAGCAACATTGTGGTGTACGGCTCCGGTCTAGACGCCTTTGCTATTGCCACATCCATCATCAACCTCGGTTTCTCACCGCAACGTATGGTGTTGGTGAGTCCGGATGTAACAAATCCATTCGTTGACAAGGACGCCTTTGAATGTGTTGTGAGAATGTGGAGTGCATTGGGGGCGAATACGATGCATGGGTACAAGATCAGTCGCACAGAATACGATGATGATGGTACCACATTAACAACCGTCGTTCTTTCACCCGTGCCCGCATTAGCCGCTCCGGCTGGTCCTGGGACCGATTCCAATGCCCGAAGTTCTGTTGAGATCAACTGCAGCCTTATCGTCTGCTGTGAGGATAAGGATATTGACAGTAATGTACTTTCCACACTGAACAGGCGCTCGATTGTGTTCGACGGTCGCGTCACGGTTGAGTCCAACTACCTCACGACGAACCCGTGCGTATACGCAACAGGGCCTGTTGCAATGTTCACACGGCGGTACGGCACGACGACCAGTTTCGATGAATTCAACGCGAGGGACGTGGGAACAAACTTGGCGGAGGTTATACTTGGTACGCTTGGGTTCGAGGAGTTTGCTACGCCAAACCTTCAGTCGTGCACAGATAAGGAGAACGAATTGCTTGCAGCGCATAATGAACTGTACAGTAAAGTCCTCGATGAGAACGGTAGTCGCAACGCAAATTATGGTGTCGACCTTAATTCTCTGTCGGCGGAAAAGGATGCCCATGAGATTGCAAAGCAAAACCAACTTAAGCAACAGCAGAAACTCCCAGTGTATACCACGCCCGTTGCGAGCCGAATTCGTCTTCCTGGGAAGTACGTTTTCTTCAGTACTATGCGCATATTTTTTGACCCCGCGCAGTGCACGCGATTGTACTATTCCTGTATAGAAGGCAACAAACCTTATGTAGATGACATAACAGTCTCTTATCAAGTGGCAACACCTGCCGACAGGGGCTCAATATATAAAGACGTGGAGCAGGACCTTCTTGTAATTTACTTGAACAAACACACGCGACTCATTGATGCTGTGGTGTACTTTGGTAATGGCAGTCCTGAGACGCACAACTATATGTGCCTGATCGGTTTGCCTCACTCCTTGTTGAACCTCATCTTTCGCTATAATGAAGCCCGCACGGACTTGCTGGAAAGCGATGATTGCGGCTCCAACAGCAGTATGAGCGGGAGTAAGAGCACCGCAAGCAACAAAATAGATATTGTTGCTCAAGAAAGCACTCTAAATCTCATGGAATATCTTCGCTCACCAAGGTTGCAGGTTGTCTTTTACGATCGGTTCGTGGAGTTCTACGAAAACCTCCGCAAGAAGATGCAAGAGCATGAGGATGTGATGAAAATGAAGCAGAGTGCACTCCAGAGAATGGAAGTGACACCACGTATTAGCGCTAAAAACCGTGCGATATATCTAGAGAAACTGACGGAGATGCAAAAAGACTTTGCACGGAGGGTTCAGTACGAGCTCATCAAATTCCTCCACGAAAGCAAAGAGTACCTGCCACAGATCATGTACCTGCCAGACATTACGGAGCATGTGGAAAAAAATGAGGGTCGACAGGAGTGATTACTGCGGCGTGTGACGGTGTGCAACATGAGAGCCGATGCCGTTGTTTAATCCACTGAGGGGCGCAGCCAAGGATAAGCATTCCTATATATATATATATCATTATATGTAATGCATACACATGTTTCAATCACTGCTGAGTCCTTCGGCATCTCTTTTTCACCTTTCGCTTATCATCTGCACGCCCTCTTCTTCATTCCGTTTTCACTCCCTCTCCTCTTGACCCCGGGAGAATCCCCTCCGTTTTGTTGTTGTTTCCGTCTATACTTGCTCGGTCAAATAGGGAAACTAACAAGAAAGTGGCACTTATAGGGGTTGAGCTCCTCTTATCAGGCTCCCTGATGGCAGCAGCGGTGATCAAAATTGTCACTTCTGTCTTTGATTAGCATTTTGTTATTTTTATGCATTGCATATTGTTTTTCTTCTTGAAAGGTATATATGTGTACATATGTTTGTATTATTATTGTTATTATCACTTATCGCATTCCCTTTTACTGTGTTCAAGGTTCTATACGCTACAAGTAAAGTTTTTTTTTTCTCAAGGGCAGGGCAGTCACCAGATAAAGGAAGGGAAGTAATCTGCTTATTTGAATCGAACAACAAAAACTATAAAAAGAGCAGCTAATTACAGGCAGTTCCGCTTACGACTAAGCAGATTTCATTCAGCAACTAAAGCAACACAGGTATGCTCCGCGTTTCCATTCCCGCACTCAAGACGCTGCAGCCTCTGGGCTCGCGTGTGCTGGTGAGACGCACTCTGGCAGCCAAGCAAACAAAGGCCGGTGTGCTCATCCCTGAGCAAGTTGCTGGTAAAGTCAACGAGGGTACCGTTGTCGCTGTGGCGGCTGCAACAAAGGACTGGACACCGAGTGTGAAGGTTAATGACACTGTGCTACTTCCTGAGTTTGGTGGAAGCAGTATTAAGCTGGAAGGAGAGGAACTGTTCCTCTACAACGAAGACTCGTTGCTTGGTGTTATCCAGAATTGAAGGGTGGACAGTAACCGCTAACGTGCATCACGTCATTCTCTGGTGGCACTTTGTTCCCCTCTCGTGTCCTACACGCTCCGCTTCCAGCCTGGTCTGTTTCATTGCTGCGTAAAGGGTGAGAAGCCGTGATAGCGCGAGGAGTGGGGAATGGAGTGCATGCCACACTTCTATTTCTATTTACACTTTTATTTTTTTTATTTTAATATTACATCATCGAATTTGTCGGACACCTTCCTTGATTTAGTTTGTGTGAACCACCGTAGTTGCTTTTTTTTAAAAAAAAAGAAGGCAACCCTGCCATCCACAATTGCAGTCGCACATATTTTCACTACCATTCTTTTTTATTCCTTCCCACGGGGGTGGAGTGTGCTAAGTTGTGTGTGTAACATTTAAAATAGCACCGCGCATTCGTACACGGGAAACCTCAAAGGGTCCGTAAAGCAAAAGAAGAGGAAAAGAAAGAATCACGCGGGCATGTTTTGTGACGCTGAAGATGGGGCTGCCATAGTTTCTCATATTCCAACAAGTCCTTTTGTCCCAATACAACACAATAATATTGATGTCTCCGCTGTGAATCGCCTTGCAAACTTCGCCATTCGCTTCGCCAGGGAACACGGCTGGTGTTCCAGTCACCCTTTCAAGATGAGCTCGGGCCCCAAAATTGGAGAGAATGAAGGCGAGAGCAATGAACTTGATGATATCACTGTTTTCTATGCGGGTGTGGAGGTTGAGCTTGCCGAAGAAACCCCGAAGTTCAAAAGAGAGGGCACTCCTGCGTCTCTCTTTCTCTATGCACAGTTATGGCTCTCACATGTAGGTGTGAGCAGCAATGGCCTGTATGGCAAACTCTTTAGCTTCAAGAAGGATGAGGAGGATTGCAGGGAGTTTCTGGGTTCGTTCAAGCTCACAGGCGTTACCGTGTCAAGAACGACTCGTAAACCCACGCCTATTCCCGCGCCGCGACTCGAAATGATGCGTTCTTTGATCGCAAAAAACACAGCGGCATCGGAGCTGCCCAGGGTTGAGCGTATTAACTTCTCACAGCTTAACGAGCGGTGCCGTTTCGCTTCTGTCCGCTCCCACGAGGAATTTGCGTGTGCACTTCCATCGCACCCGGCCGTGGCTCCGCTGAAAGTTGGGTACCGCCGTGAGTTTCACCTGAGAGAAACCGATTTCGATTTTAACAGGCACGTAAACCAGGTTGTAACCATCACAATGGTCATCAACACCTTTCGAGCTGCTTTGGGTGACAACACAACCGTTTTCCCGCGCTTGTTAGATACCGATGTCCACCCTCTGGATGGCGATTTGCTCATCCGAAGGCTACGCATTGACTACGTTCGGGAGGTACCTGCTGACCACACCGCCATGGCAGTGATGTTATTCTTTCAAGATGATGTCTCAATGGATAATGTCATTGCGTCTTCCACAAATTCGAGAAAAAAATCCCTTACTGAACTTTGGTTTATTGTGCAGGGAATCCCGGCCGCTGAGACCAATCCATTTGTCTCCGCGGTTGGTAAGGTGCTTTTGCGGTGCTGACGAGATATACCCCGGTGAAACACCTTAAATGTGTTCCCCGTTTAAGGACTTCGACGCCCATGCTAAGGGGAGATAAGTTTATTAAAATGAAACATCGTTGAAACACAGGGGGGAAACAAGGCAAAAATTGGAAAGGAAATATACTTTGTGAAGTTCACACCCACGTGCTCTGTTGGTCGAACTGGACCCAAACCGTAATTGCACTCCGACTTTCCCCACCTTTGCATGCCCGAATTAATGTACATTTCTTGCTTTCCTTTCTTTACAAGTAACCAGTGACCCAGAAGCTAATTACAGGCAGTTCCGCTTACGACTAAGCAGATTTCATTCAGCAACTAAAGCAACACAGGTATGCTCCGCGTTTCCATTCCCGCACTCAAGACGCTGCAGCCTCTGGGCTCGCGTGTGCTGGTGAGACGCACTCTGGCAGCCAAGCAAACAAAGGCCGGTGTGCTCATCCCTGAGCAAGTTGCTGGTAAAGTCAACGAGGGTACCGTTGTCGCTGTGGCGGCTGCAACAAAGGACTGGACACCGAGTGTGAAGGTTAATGACACTGTGCTACTTCCTGAGTTTGGTGGAAGCAGTATTAAGCTGGAAGGAGAGGAACTGTTCCTCTACAACGAAGACTCGTTGCTTGGTGTTATCCAGAATTGAAGGATGGACAGTAACCGCTAACGTGCATCACGTCCCACATATGGGATGCGAAACCCGCTATTTCCATTATCTATTTTCTTATTATCACTATCACTATTGTTATTTTTAATTACTGTTCGGACAAGTGAAACGATTTTCTCCACTTCCTGTGTTCGCCCATCGGTATGCATCGGATTTTGGGACACCAACATTCATCGCATTGCGCGCGCTTGACGCCCCCGGCACCGGGGCAGTTGTATCAGTTCACTTTTTCCTAAATATTGGTCACTACGTTTCCTTTTTTAAAAAAAAAATTATTCTTTCCCCGGCAATCCCGTTTCGCCACTATTACGCCTCGCATCGGGATGCACAGTGGCAAAGGTTGTCCCACGGGCGGTCAACTAGTGTGGGTTACGTTCCCATAATTACACATTTGTGGTAGGTAAAAGCACGTTCGGTATTTTCAGTGTTGCACAGGAGGCCCTAGTGCAGTTCTGCAACGGCGTTGCTGTGACTTCTCTTGACTCGTTTGTTGCATGTGCCCGCGGTGGAGATGTTTCGCTATCGTTGCCGCAACGCTAAAAACCTGTTGCTGATGCGCAACATACGCCGTTGGTACACAAGTGCGGGCAACGATGAGAATCTACCATCCGCGCAAGAACCACCGTTGGCAGGCGTTTCATCACCAACGCTGTGGAGGAACGGTGGTGTGCTGGGCGAGGGCATGTTGGGAAACCCACGTGTGGCAGCAACAACACCGCAGGAGGTGGAGGAAACGTTTCGCTGCTCCGTCCTTGCCCGTACGGTTAGCAACTTGAAGTTGCGGCGTTACCTCCAGAAATTGGAACCAAAGGATCACACATTAGTCCTTGCGGCTCTTCGTGGAGCTCAAGCTGGTGGGCTTCGATTGGATACGAAAACTAACGAAGTGGCCCTCTCTAAGCTGATGGATGGAGGCCAACTGCAGGCAAGTATGGAGATTTATCGGAAGATGATTCAGAATCGTATGAATCCAACAGCAAACACATATGCCACGCTTATGCACATGTGCATCGAGCGGGATATGCCGGAGGCGTGCCAGAAACTTTTTGAGGAGATGGTCAAGCGTGGCCAGTCACCCAACACACGGAACTACGAAATGTATATTGGGTCGCTCGCAATGGATAATCCGCCCAAATGGAAAAAAGCTATTGAGGTGTTTGACCGCATGTCACGGGAGCGTCACGGCAAACACCTGACGGCAGCAACATACGAGTCCCTTATGCGCGTCTACCTGAATATGACGCCATTTGACTGGCGGGTGGTTTACAACTGCTACTATGAAATGCGCTCTCGCCGACCCCAAATTCAGCTACGGTGGGAGACCTATCACTTGGTGGCGGAAGCACTGCGCCGTGGTCAAGCAGGGTACACGCGGCGCCTCATCACATACTTGGATGCGTGGTTTTGTATAACGTACTTTCGCTCCTGGGAGTTTTTCATGGGCTTCATGTTTTACATCTGCCTGATGTTTCTCATTAAGGGTCTTATTAGTTGGGTGGTTGTCTGGTACTATGGGCGCGCCGTTAACGCAAGCAGGGGTGCGTCGGAGTCTGTCATCTTATAGGGGCGCCCGTAGCACCATACAAAGAGGAACGAGAGCGTAATACCGATGCAAAGCGCCTTTGCGGCACTGGGAAGAAAACAAGGTGATCACGGGCAGCTTGGATGGCCGTATTGAAGGAGGGGAGAGGTGAGGAATGCCCTTCGTCTCGTTGTACGGATAAGTGACGTAGTGCCACAGAGCAACCGATTCAATTTTCACGTGCGGGGGCGGACCAGCTTCCGCTCTTGCGTGGTGGTGTCCAAAACACTTTGTCTTGTCATTCCTGCGCCCCCCCCCCCACACACACACACACCCATTTATCCTTTGCGGGTCCCCCTTTTTCTCCCACGGTAGACGGGCGAGCGATACCAGTTTAGCCTATTTAACGTTATTTTTCCCGATAGGACCACCCGCCCCTTCTCGCTTAATGCCTGAGCAGTTGGGCGCGGAGGCACCGCAGCACGTTGTCCCAGAGGGGGACCAGAGCGCAGGATCTGAAGCCGGGAATGTCACGAGGGGAACCAAAAACCACGATGACAGCGATCCTTTTGTCTCACTCCGGTACATGGAAGACCGGAAGCAACTCGAGACACAGGCGCGCGCTGTCGTAACGGCGTTACTTGCAGAGAAAGGCGAGGTGTACGTGCAAGGACTTCTTCAAGCAGAAATACAGCGGGTGAAGAAAAAGGAATCGGAAGCGGCGGCGATAAAAAAGAAGATTTCAGCAGCCACCAAATTGGCGGGAGAACTGAAGGGAGATATCCGGCGGGAGACTGAGGCAAAGGCAGAAGAGGAGCATATGTGCAAAAACCTCCAAGCGGAGATGAAACGACGAAGCACACTCACAGAGGAAGCTACCAGAAGGATGGAAAGCCGCCGGCTCACCCTCAAGAAAGATGTGGAAACCAGCGTCCGGGACGTGCGGGAGAAGTATGACGATCGCAAGCGGCAGGCGATGGAATTAGTAGAGGAGAACAAGCGCCTTACGGATGAAGTGGCCAAGATGAGGAAAGAGTTCGACGAGGCTCGCGCAACATACGCTGACACCTGCAAGGAACGCGAAACCTATGTGGAATCTCTGATACGTTCCTACCGTGAGGTGACGAGGGAGGTGGAAACGCTGGAGGCTAAGATAGCCCTTGTGCGCCGCGAGCGGCAGGCATCAGAGCAGCGAAAAGCCTCTCTGGAAAAGCAGCTGGAGTCGTACAACTCACAATTTGGCTCCTTGTCAGAGGGACAATCCGTTGAGGATGCGGAAAGGATGGCTAAGGAGCAGCGTGAGGAGGCGGAGGCGAGAATAGCTCAATTAGAAAGTGAAAAGAAAGAGGCCAGTGAGATTCGACTCAGACTTGACAAGGAGACTGCGACGTGGCGTGCAGCACTAGCGGCTCATAAGCGTGAGCTTCCGAGGTTGGAGAAAGCCAAGCTGGCAGCAGAAAAGAGATGCAGACAAGCACAGGAGAGGGCAAGGCAACAGCTGAAGGAGGATGCCACAACAGCAAAAGACCAGGAGGATGGCGGCATGTAGAAAACAGCCTCGCTGTACTATTGAGTGGCAACCTTTTCCGCTCTTTCCATCTGCTTTCCCAGGAAACGCGCGGCTGCATGTGTCGACTTCCTCTTGTATTGTGTCTGTCATACTGTTCTTCCCGCCCAACGGCGTGCAAGTGCGTAAGGTTTCCTTACCCATCTACTGTTGTGCTAGACTTCGCTTTCCCGATACTCCTCTTTCCGAATACTCTCTTATTTCTTTTTTTTTTCTGCAGTGAAGGGGAGGTAAGAAACGGGAAGAAAAAGGTGTAGCTCGGATGTGGGAGTTGCGCTGCCGTGACCCCTCCGCCGCAACACGTATATGACTCCTTACGAAGCAGTCGGCATGGTTTATTCCATTTTTTTTTTTTTTGCCAACCGATGGTAGAGAATGGTGATAATAGGAGCTTAGAAGGACAGTGTCCAGCTTTATGCACCCTACTCCATTATATTCAGCATTCCACATGGCAGACCTTTGAGCACCCGTGCCACGCATCCCTTCAACTGGTGAAGAATCGAAACATTAAACCGCTGCCGCCTTGTTTCCCTCACCGACCCTTCTCCTCCAGTGCGCAGTTAGTGGTGCATCGGCGTGTTCGCTCAAGGTGGCTCCTAGTCGTTATTCCCACTCAGTCAGTTGGGCCGAGAAGTCTGTCGTTTCCTGTAGGAAAATATGCCATGAAGGGGTCGGCCCCGCTTACCAGTGACGGGGCGTCGTATCAATCTTTGAAGTCCACGGGAAAAGCGTTATCCAACGCTGCCGCCGTCCAAATTATAGCTGGGACTGAGGGACGATATATCTCGCTTCCGCTCCATCAGCTGTCGCCCCTTGCGGTCCATTACGGCTACGTATTTCGCCTCCCTACTGAAGAAACGCCTCCTCAAGCCTGCTCCAACCCCTTCTGTTTCCTCCGGCTCCTTATAATATCTATCACCTCCCCCCCCCCACACACACACGCACCCACCGCCGTTCCCGCTGAATAACTTTCCTCTCGCTTCTATGAACATGGCGCGTGCAGACGCTTCAAATAGGGAGCCTTTGACTATGGGAACGCTCGTCGCTGGTATCCTCAACCCATTTTTTCCCGACGCTTTTTGCGTACGTATCCGATGGCGTCTGCGGCCGCCGCCATTTCGCACGTGGGCAACTCTCTTTTACACCTAAGCAATGGTGGATGGCGGACCCTGCATGGATGCTGATTTCGGTAATGCTCAACTATTCTCCGTGACAGATGGCTCGGGGGTATCACCTCTATTTACGCTCCTAGAAACTATTTTCGTCGGTAATGCCTTCCTCAGATCTGTGAAGGTCGTCCTGTCCGTCGGACTGCAAAACCAATTCGTTTTGTCTGCGGGTGCCAGCCGTTCTGTTGTCAAGATTTTGACGGTGATTCCGCGACGTTTTCCCTTTGGATTGTTTTTGGCGCCATCTAACCCACTACAGATGTAATGGCATCGTTGGTGTTTTCAACTGCCATCGACACGTATTTTTACCTATTTGCGGAGCTCAGGTGCGCAATGTTTTGGTAAATTCGGGCATTCCACAATTCTTTTCATATCCCTTTATACTGCTACATTGAGCAATATCCAACTACAATATCTTCTAAAGTTTCGTATCATTTTCCAAGATGTTACATCGCTGTGCGTAGAACTGGTAACTTCTTTTGAAAGCAGTGCGCCTCTGAATGATGTATATCAAGTTGGAACTTCATTGTTGGTAACTGTTAAACTCTTCTCCAGCTATCAATCCAATATCAGCGTCATCACCCTTCTCTTCTGGAATGCGGGTGTCTCAACCAACGTAATGTTGTCTTACGTCGGCCCCAACGGCTACTGAGTCTTGATCCTCGCTCAGTCGCTACAACGTTCCAGGGGTTGCGTCGGAGTTTTCGGGAGAAATGAGTAGAGGTTGGGGGGGGGGGGGGGGGCTATTCGCCATTTTTAAACAGTGGTGTAGCGGCCGCACTATCCGCAACTCCATTTATCTTTAGACGCCTGGCCACGCCTATCTTGCTCCAAATGATTATTTTTTTTGCATGATGCCGCTCTTGGAGGGGCGTACCGTTCCAATGCGTCGGTTTTTTCATACGTGTGTGTGCTCGGTCTCTCTGGGGTGTGAGTTTTTTTTCCCGTTTCACGATGCACCAGCCGATCCGGCATTCGGGAGGTCGCCCGATCACGATATGTTCGCGCAGCTGGGAGAAGCCAAGATCGATTCAGTCCCTTCCGCGTAAAAGTGGGTTTAGGTCCCGTACGGCATTCCCCTTTGGCTTAAGCATCAATTTTGTGGTGTCCGGCGAGGCGCCCCTACGTGTTCCACGGGGTGAAGCTGCTTTGTCGCGCTAGAAGTCCCATGACACCGCCAGGCGAGCGAGCTCCGTCAGCTGCCAAAACTTCCGTGCTGCCTGATGTTCGAAGGGTAGAATGCGCGAGCCACCTGGCTTTGATCTCCTTTCCCTGCGGCGAACCGGATCCCTGCGCAACGATGGACTAAGCGGTACCATCGCATGGGTTGGGTGGGGGGTCCTCGTATATATACGTATGTGCATATGTTGTGGCCGCGGGGGTGTTCTCCTTATCGTCCGTGTCGGCTGCGGTATCCCTGGGTTAGTTCTTCTATGTGCCACGGTTCCCTCTCCCTTAGGGGCATTCCTGGCGTCTATTGGGGATGGGGCGTTTGTTGGTGTTGAGGGGCTTCTGCGGGGTCATTGGATAATGTCTGAAAGGTATGGTTGTTTCAGGTTCGCGCTCAGGGGGTACGGATGGTGCGCGTATGCGGATTACCTTTGTGTGTGCTTGTGCTTCCACTTTGCTCTGCTGCTTAGAACTGGTAGTTGTCAACAAGGGTAGATTTGTTGCGTCTGTTCCATCGTAAGCTAGTAGCTGTTTTCCCGCCCCTTGCTAGTTGCTTCATGATAATACAGGGTTGTGGTCATTCTTCTACGTAACAGTGAGCGCTCCGTAAGCGGGGTCGAATATATTTCCCGCTGTTATTTGTTACCTATTTTCAGGGTGTGCCACTTCGGTTCTGCAAGTGGGATGAACTCACGTCAGCGTCCTGTATCTTGCAAGCGGCAGGAGACGTGTGGGTGAGCAGCACCTAAATGGGTAAAATTGATTTTGAGGGATGATAGGAAAGATTTTCAGGTGGAAACCGTCCCATGAAATTGATGTGAGCTGCTTTTTATTATATTTCTTGAACTTTGGTGACATCTATCCACTTTATTCTCAATCATGTGTTTCATATCTACATAGGATAAGATGAGAAGTAGTGCTAATTTTTTTTTAGCGAATAGTAGTAGCGGCGGACTTTCGAAATATCGCCCCCGATTTCGGCCGAGAAGACTTGTGTTGCCGGTAAATCCTTCTGATGTGCATAGCATTAGTCGAGCGGATAATCCCATGTACGCGAAATATCAAGAGGGTATTCGATTGAGAAGGAGGGCGGAGCGCCGCGGTGTAATTGCACTTTCTCTCGTTCCGTCTGAACGCAGCGTGGGTGATGCTTTTCGGATTATGGTTGAGGTGTGTGAAAAGGAGGGGTTCTTCGAGTCAAAGTCGTCCACACCAAATTATCTCCGTAAAGTACGTGAATTAATCAAGCGCGCTGAGACGGAATTAGGGACCGGGGAAAGAGTCGAAAATACGTCCGCGAACCCATCTTTTTACGACATTGGCTTGTCAGAAGCGAGAGATTTATCAAGAAACGCAGATAAATCGCGTCATGCTGAGGGCAATATCGAAACGAGGGAGATAGACTCACTGTGGAGTCTACTAAATGCTACCCCACTTGATTCCCCCGTTCATGGGATTTTGGCCTTGAGGGGAAAGGCCCTCCTTGAAAGTATAATTGCTAACACCGTACAACAACAATATCCACGGCTGCGGTCAAAGCACTTGCAGGAAATCATACATGAGTGTTGTAGTCTTTTGGCATGTGGTAGAGCCGCGTTCCGTCTGGGATTCGCTGACGTTTGTGGAATTAATGGGGAGATAAACATGTGGCGTGAACTCAATGTCCTCACTGAGAGGTTCAATACCGCACGACATAAGGCTGCTGCTCACCTCCAACGTGTGGAGAAAGGAGTGACACAACAAAGACGATGGTATTGGAGGGGCGTTCTCAGGTCTTCATCTAAGCGATTGAAACAGTTCCCTGTACGTCAAGGTGATTTACTCCCCCGAATGGAGTGGATAAGGGAGTCTGTGTACGCATTCGTTGCCTTTGTGGATCTGGCAGAAAAATCAGGTGACAATGTCCGTGTAGTGCCACTGATTGAAAATCTGTTCTGTGGTCAAATATCCTCGTTTGTAAGCACCAACCAGACACTTAAGAAGGCGCATAGGATGGTTGATATGCTGTCAAAAGCAAGAATTGAATGTGATACCACAACGGAAAAAGAGAAAATACAACAATTAGAGTCTCTTTCTACTGACATTGAAAATGAGCTTGCCGCCCTCGAACAATTCACTGATGACGAGTTAGGAGTTATGAGCCGTGTCGTTCATCCGCTTAATGCTCGGAGCGACAACCGGAAAGAGCAGTTTTCGTCCAGTGGTGGTGCCCATGCGGTGCAAAGTCTTAGGGATGACATCTTCGACGATTACCGGGTAACTCGTCACAACAAAGAGGCGCCCCCTATGGTGATCAACTGTATGCGCCCACAAAATGCTCTGAAAGAGGCTCAAATCATTCTCCGCTACGATCCGAATGTGTCAGAAACATTGTCGTCATCTCCTATAGATGTCGACCAGGTGATCCGAAGGGTCACTGAGGTACACGAAACCAATTCTTACGCTACGCTTTACAATTTCCAGCAGTTTAGGCAGGTTGAATATACGGTTTGCCGGCTTTACGCAGGAAAGCGTTGTATTGGCCAAGGAAAAGGCGAAACCCTGATGGAATCAGTAAACGAAGCGGCCCAGCACACACTTCTTAATTATTATCTTAAAGACGTGAGCAATGCGAACTCCCGTGAAAAAGAAGAGGACGCTGTCACCGAGGCCTTCAGTGCCACTCCACCTGAGTTGACGGAGGTCCGCGTCAAAGAGGCTACGGAGGAAGAAGTTATTTTTTGACACCTCTTTTCCACAAACATTGAAGTTTTAAAAAAAACCTACGTGTTGTTTTGCGGATATCGGTTTAGTTTAATATTTAAGTTTGAAATTATTGACTTGCTACTGGTCGATCATACAGAACACTTCCTTCTTGTTATTAAGTGAATTTTCAATAATTCAAATTCTTATGTACCTTCCGCCACTTGTTTTTTTTCTAGGAAAAAGTATACTTGGTATACAGTGGCTCGACAACGTCACGTAACTGTTTAAGGGGGAGTTAAGTGTGCGAGCCGGAGGGAAATGAGTACGATGGATGTCCCGGGCACCGCCATTGAGCAGTATTTCAACCAGCTCATCCAGATGAGGCTTCTCACACAGGTGATTGTATCAGATACTCGGGGTGATACGACTGTTGCGTGTCTCATGGGTTTGGAACATGGAGGAGACGCTGTTGTTTCGTCAGCTGAAGATACGTACGGCGTAGCAGAGTCGATAATGGAAAGCAACGTCGCCCTTAGTGGTGCTCGATGCTTTCAGAATTTAGACCAACTGAACCTGGGTGTGCCACTCTATGTAAGCTTTCAGTATCACGATGATGTCGTTGTGCAGACGCTCGATGGGTGCTGTATGCTGACTCTCATCGGTAGCCGGTCCCAAGGACATTTTGTAGGTGGCCTACTAACACTTCTCGATCAAATACGTTCGTGCGAGGCATATCAAGAGCTACTAACACAAACTCAACTATGCTTTAGGTGAAGTATCTACTTCCAGTCGTTTACGTGTCAGAGGCCATACTCTCTTTTCTACATTTCCTTTTATTTCCCTAATTGTCTTGAAGTCGCCATGCGAGGTCTATTTGTGACGTTTTGTTGGTTATCGCTATTTCTCATTAATTTATTTGTGTGCTCGAGCTCTCAGCATCCTGATTCTCTACTCTGGACCCCTTTGCCCTTTCCCTTATTGAACCCCCTCTGTGTACAGGTATTTTTTGAAGGCCATTTTCAACGATTTTCGTCTATAGTTATCCATTCTTTCTCGCATTTGTGCTCTTTCCAAACCTTTCTTTGTTAGGCAGCCGGTACCATTCGCAGCAGCAGCCGGAAGTAGACTAATTTGCAGGTAGTTTGTACCATACGTTGTCAAAATCGTGATGACTGTGAACATCGTTGCGCGCATTTCCAACTTACCAACCAGTATTACGGACGCTCACTTGCGGGAGCTAATTGAACCGTTTGCACGAGTGAGGTGTATTATTATGCCCAAATCTGCTCTTTGGCAGACGTGTCCCACGGGGCGCGCGGAAGTTGTGGGTGCCACGACTGATGACACTATATTGGTATACGTCCATCTCCACGGATCTATCATTGATGGTAATCGAGTAAACGTATCATTTGGGAAAGTAGCCAAATGTGTTCAACCGACTTCTTCATCACGCTTCGCGGGAGAACGGCGGGAGAGGACGTCACGCCGCACGCGTAGTGAAAGCAGGGGGGCGCGGAAAAGACCGAAGAGGGGCGATCGTAGTGGGGAATATTGCAGTAGGGGGCACGGGAAGCGGCAGACAGTGAGGCGGTCACCTACTCCACGGAAAACGAGGCGCTACTCTACATCTCCTTCGAGCAGAAGCTCGTCTTCCGGACGGGACTCGTGGTCAAGCGACAGAAGCCGAAGCCGAAGCCGCTCCCCGTACCCAAGTTGGAGCTAATAGCATTAAGGTAACTGGGCTCTCATTTCAGTTGGGAGAAGTGAGGTGTTCTCAATCGAGATTAACGAGTTGGCGCACGGATGTGTTGTGCGGAAAATGCGTGAGACGAACAAGGAGTTGTTCCGTCGATATGTTTTTGTTCCCTTCCTTCTGGCAGATAGTTGTTTGTTCGTTGAAATTAATACTGGTTTAATGTCTCTTTCCCCTCAATTTAAGTGGATGCGCTCTTACACTTTCAACGGCGCTGTCATGACAAGAGGATATTGTTATCGTAATATGTGTATGTGCACTCGTATAAGCACATGCTATATATATACTTTTTAAAACCCCCTTGATCATACATTACAGTAAAACCATTACGGGGTTGCCTGTTTCTGATTTGGCTACTGCAACAAAAAATCATATTAGTAGGGAGAGAGTATTTGTAAAATAAGCAGGGTAGGGAGGGAAGTGATGAACAATGCTAATGACACTTTAGATTACAGTGGTAACACTTCCTCTACGTATTCTGCCGCTGTAAACGAAGAATTTTTTACTCCTACAAGACGTACTCATGTGTCAGTGTCCACTTCTCACGTGAGCAGCTCCGAAGCTGACTTCGTCACGGGATCAATGGTCGACGATGAAGAATATTACAATGAATACACTAGTGGGTATGAAAGCAGAGTGTATACTCATGCATCCTTCACCTACGACGAATTTTCTTCTGGATCCCCAAATTCCGACGACCTGAGTTCAACGTTCATGAGCTACTATATTGATAATGTCATAGGCCAAAAGACTCGCTATTTTTTTTCTGTTCTGCGAAAGCCAATCGTGTTCTTCTCGTTGATATTGCCTGGATCTAACTTTGTTGGGTCCCTTGGTCGTCTGGTATACGCTGTAACTGTATCGGCGTCCAGACGCACAGCGGTAAATTATTCTATGGGCGTGGAAACCCTTTGCGCCCTTCCTAAGGGGTATGGGCACATGCCGGAGCACTTGCAGCGCGCACGTCTTGCATTGCCCTCATTTGTTGAGTACTTCGCTAAAATGTTGTTGCGACTCAGTGGAGTTCCTTCGCTTGCTGATTTGCAGAAGAGAAAATGGTTAGAAACGGTGCGAATTCTGAAGAGTGCAACTGGGGAGATTATATCACAGTCAGCCCACCGGTCTTCAGGGCCAATGATACCGCTTGCAGTTTTCCTTCCAGTGTTTTCACTCAGTGTTATTACGATAGCTCGAGGCGTGATTTCACGGCAACAAACCTATAACGAATATGAGGAGGACGAGGACGTGGCGTACGAAGCGGCGCATTCAGGTAGTTACAAGGGGGTGGCAGCTTCGCGAGGGTTGGATGCGCTACAGCTGTCTGGATTAGATGACTCATTCCCAAATCTAGGATCGGAAAAATCAAACGAGGTTAACTACAGTGGGGTGGAAACGCCGAAAGGTTCACCACCCGCCCCCGAACTTTTCCCGTCTCCTAAACCACAAGGTGAGAGACATGCCCCCTCTGAGACACAAACGAACCCCCAAACAGTACCAACTTCGAGGGATTTATCTCCTGATTCTTCCGCTGTCGGTGATGAATTTAAATTGATAATGTCCCCCACATCAGAGGATCCGGGGCGAGCCCCTTCTGCGGCTTCCCGGGAAGCTGTTCGGCATCCTAAACAGTACGATCTAAGGGGTGATGTCGTAATCGCTTTGACTGGGGAGCCGTCACCTCAAGAGGTGGATGTTCTGCTTATGGCGGCGGCGAAATATAAGTGTCGGAGGGTAATTTTGCCCTCTTTAGTGGCAGACACAGCGCTGGCGTCAGTGCATCCTTTAGTGGATGTGGTGAAGGTCAGCGATGTGATGGAACATGTCATGAGTGTTGAGGAAAGCGAAGGGCGGACTACTGTTGGAGTTTTTCTGCGGCCAGTAACTGATGAAACGGAGGAATTGCGGCTCTTCACACACCCTACCTCTGTAGTATACATTTTTGTGCCTGCGGCATTTTTGGAGGCTAATGTTATCGCACATCTGGTTGACCGTAGCGTTTATTATTCGGCATCGTTGGACGAACCCTTCCCCATCAATGTGTGTCTTTATGACCGCCTTACTAAAGAGCGACAGGAGGGTGCGTGATCAACGAAGTCATTGTTTGAGTTGTGTCCAGGTGTGTATTTGTGTATGTGTTTATTGGGATGGGGTTATAAATACGCTTTGTACTTTTTTCTTAATGATCAAGTAACAACACATATTGGTGAGAGGGGTACTCCTGTCTTGTACATTTGCCATCCAGGGTTTTAACACCACCCCTTACCGATGGGTGCATGCTTGTACTCGTACAGTGCGTCCGCTTCTCTCTATCCATATATCATCACAGCAGCATTTAACCGTTCATGCACTCTTGTTTGACATTTTCTTCCTCTTTCCCCCCTTCTACATTCCTCTGTAAACTTGGACGATGATATTTTAAATGTTGTGTTCGAACTATCAGCGCGTAAAGGGCAAAGCACTGCTTCTCGGGAAAACCTACGGAGTGGTCTTGAGTTGTTTTTGCTCGGGGCGTACCGAACTGGTTGTGCAGGGAAGTACCATAGAAAAAGATAAAATAGATTTACTCGTAATTTCGCTTCCTATTTTTAACACGGATAGACTTTTTTCTCTGGGGGTTTGCACTAATATATATACATTGTACAGCCGTACAAGGTGCACAAACGTTTTTAAAATTTGTGCGTATAGATTTTCCATTATATGCTTCGACCGCACTGCACTGAGCGAGTCCCTTCCTGTATAGATTCAGGATCCGGAAATGTCGTTTTTGCGTTGCATCCAGACCCATTTGGTAACCAAGTTTGCTGGGGCTGCTGCGTCGTGACGCGAAATCTGGAGTTGGTTTTCAGCCGCCCTTCGTATGGGGCGTCTCGGCTCAAAATCCCCGGGGCGCATGAAAAGGGAGACACCTCGCAATTTTTTTGTTTTTCGTGTGTCAACGCGACGAAGTTGTTGGGCGTTCCCATTGAACCCAAATGGGTGATGAGCTACGACTTGAGCTCAAACAGCTACTCGGAGGAGGCAGAAATGAGCCATGCAAACTCGGTGTTGCAGGGACTCCCGACGGTTGCCATGTTGCTCATGACAAATAACGCTGAAACTAAGTTGCTCGTCGTAAACCCTGTTTTGCACGTGGAAAAGAAAGAGCAGATCATTACTTATCGTGCAACCCTGCTTACCTCGCCCGACAGCGTTCAACATGTCGTGATGTGCCGTGGGGGTAGGGTGGTGCTGCTACTTGAGCAATGTGTGGGTGGTAATGTCGCATCGCAATGTTTCGGCTTACTTATCCGGGATGGGCAGCCCCATGCACCATTCAAATCCGTGCGGCTTACCGTTCCAGGTGAGTTTATCGCGTCGATGCCCGCCCAACGGATTATTTGTGCAAGAGCACGAAGACCTCTGAGTCAGACTACGCATGCAATGATTGAGACAGTCGATACAGAAGTTACAACCTTCACCGATCATGGTGTGGTAATCGTATTTCGGATAGGCGTATCTGATGCGGAACCACAGAGAGTAACTTGTGTGTGGGTTTCGCACCTTTTCCGGCGGAGTGAGTCGCAGAAAAAACTTCTTAGACCCCTCGGTGTGGTTGAAAGGTGGAATACAACTATGTCTTTCAAGCAAGCAACGGGACTTGCCGGCACAAAGCCGCCACTCCCTCCTCTGGGGTGCGAGGTACCGCAACAGTTACAGGGATTTAAAACACACTCGTCAATTATTTGCGCAAGTTCCAATGGTGCACTGATTCTAGTCGCCAAACCCAACTCCCCAGATGCGTTTATCGCCTGTCTAGGAGCGAGCGTTCATGAACGCTCGAGTGCGAATGCGGGTGTTGGCGTATCTTTGCCACCGAGTTTGAACCTTTGTGACGCTTCGTGGATTAGTGGGCCCCTTTGTGGCTTTTTGCTTCTTGGTAACGATGATGGCAGAAAGGTTCTCTCTCTTTATTTTCTTCCGCTCACCGGAGAGTCACCACGGCGGGTGCACATTGAGCAAACCGATCGCGAGTGGGCAAACATAGAGAACAGGAATGTTCGCTTCTTTTCTCTCAGCACAGTAGTGAATATATTTGGAGTCCCCCAGTTGCGCATATCACTGCTCTTTTCCCAGCACCGCAAAAGAGGGGACACACAGATAGAAGACTGGAGTGAATTACGTACTTGCCTCTTCTCTTTTCCAACAGTTGCATCCCTATCATCGGTTGAGGACCCCGCACACGTGTCAACCCTTGTTTATTGCACTGGACTGGCTGCTTTTGAGGCAATTCCATGGCCTGTGGGTACGTCTGCAGGAACTAAGTGTACAGATGAGGTCCACGGCTTCGGTGATGTACAACTTTCGACAGAAGCTGCTCTCGAGTCACAATTAAAACGTTGGCCTCATTTGGAAGAATCGGGGATTGAATTCTTCTGCGGATTAATACATGAGATGGTTCAACGTCTCACGACTAGCGTGCAACGATGTCGTTTCGTTGATTCGGGGTTCGGCAACCGGGCCGTTGCCGCACTGGTAGCAGTATTCCAGGGTGTAGCTGAGGCTTTCGTCACCCTCGGTGTTGCGTATTCATCAACTCTTCTGAAGCGTTATTTGTGCTATGTTCACAGCATTCTGGTTATACTTCGCCAGGCGCTGACAGTTATGGGTCAGTATGGTGCAATATCTGCCTGCTTCTCCGCAGTAGCTCCGTTTGCGCATCTTGATAGCAGTGGAAGCGAAGGCGAACTACAACCTGAGTGGCGCGCGTTGCTTGGGGCACTCTTTGACGAGGCATTAGCACACACGTGTGCTTACCCTTCGCTGGCACAGGCGCTTCTTCCGCACTGCAGCGCAGGTGTGAAACAAATAATGGAGGCTGGACGACGCATGGAACAGTGGACGCACAAGCAACAAGAAACCGCAGCTACGACCTTAACGACAGCTGATAGGGGCGAGAGCACACAGGTCCGAACACTGCAAGAGGTTCTCTCGCTCGTGCGTAATGGGGCGCCTGCATTGTCGATGCTCTCCCCTGCTGACGTCTGTTGCGCGTCGCGGCGTTTGTTCTTCAGCGATGGAATAGACACAGTACGGGCTTTCCTGAAGAGTTTCGTTGGCGACTACTGGATGAATTGTCCAGATATACAAGCCGTTTGTAAGGAGTATGAAACAGTGAAAGAGGACATGGATATAGTTCTTCAGTGCCGTTAAACACATGGGGCCCAACGCGGAAAAATTACCCACTTGGTCGCAAAAAAAAAAAGAAATGTGATGGTATACAATCTTTTTTTTATTTGTTTTCCAGTTCTCATGTCAGGACACATTCCATGCGTACAGAAAACACTTTAATTTGTTGATTGTGTAAGGGTATAATAAGTGTGTTCTTTTCAGATCTGCGTCGTATGCAATATCTCACCCCCCTTCTCGTATTTCCCGTACGCCTTACTGCTGTGGATAAATAGTCACACCTTCTCGTTTACGCCACGCTGTGTTGGCGAAGCGAGAATGCTACTTTTCATTTATTTCTTTTGTGAGCTCTCATCTTTTGCACTTAATTCTTTGAAAACTGAAGCACTTTTCCTTGGCAGTGAGGTTAAGCTTGGTAAAGGGTATAACATCATTTTTATTTCTGGAAACGGCTGTGGAAACAGAAATAAAATTGGCTGGGTTGATACACAAGAACCGGGGTTGGTAGTGTGGCGTTAGCCGCAGTGGGTGAACGTTTGGGCGAAGCAGCTTCATTTTCAACACCAATCCCAATATCGTCCTTTGTTTACCAGCATGGACGCAATAAATGAATCAACATTGATGAGCCGCGCTGCCCCAAATGCACCGAAGGGTATAAGCGTCCTCAATAAGAGCGTGCATGAGTCCATGCATTTCCCACCTGCATGGGTTTCTCTTTCGGTTGGCCACTTGGATGATGCCTACTCCCTGAGCAGCAAAAACAACGATGTTCTGTGTTTGGCAGCCTCCCTTGTGATGCGAGGGGACACAGAGAGAGCACTAAAGATGATGGAAGCGCTTATAATCTCCAGTTGTGTCGTAGTCCACGAACGCCTAAAGGGGCTGCTGTCCGATGATTGCTCCTCCTTGAAACGGATGAGCCAAGTCTTGTTAAGCCATGTGCGTGGTAGAGCCGCACTCGCAGCAGCACTGGGTGCGAGCATTGATCCTACCAGTGAAGAGTGTCAGCAAGCTGCCATGGGCGCATGCGAGATTGTGGATTGGGATGTTATCCACAGGTGGTTTATCATTGCTCTCCTCCTGCACGATGGGGATTATAAAGCATCGGACATTGTGTGGTTTCATCACTTTTTCGCGCTACCCCCCATGACGACCCTCGATGGGAGCCCGAAATCGGCCGCCTCAGCTAGGAAGCGGGATGCCGATACGTTGTCGGCCGGTTTTCTTGGTGAAGGTCCAACTGCTATGTGGGCCCCTATGGATGCATCCCAAATGAAGGACATACTACTATCCCACTGTGGCAAGGATGAGGTGCTTCTCATTTCCACCATATGCGCGTGGAAGACGCGACGCTATCGAAGTGTAACCACTAGCGCGACTGAGTTTTTGGCCCTGGCAGGTGGGGACCAGGTGATTCTGGATGACTACATGAGCATAATGGTGCGCTTCGTTCTTTGTATGAGTCTAATCGAGCTTGGAGAGCGCACGCTTGCTGGCAAGGAGGTGGCCATACTAATGCAACACAAGGAACCGTTTGTAGCGATGGTTGGTTGCAGCATTGCTACTTTTCTTCTACCGCTTCCGGAGTGTATCGGGCGCATCACCTCATTTAACGGGCCAATTCCGCGGCGGAGGTATTTGATTGCGTTGTGTGAATACATTCATGCCCTTACCCTTTTGCAGCTAGGTTCGATGGAAGCTGCAATACGGGTCATCAGGGAGGCACTTCCTTATTCGTCTTCGCACAATGTAGGTGAGTGGCTCTTGGACATTCTTTGCATCGCCTGTACGGCCATAGAAGACTCCAAAACGATAAGTGAGTGGCCCGTTTCCGTCCACCGGCAGCTGTACCTTGCACTGGCCCCCGCCTTTTTCGGTGGGTTTAACATGCACGAGCTGAAGGTGAACATGAAGTCGCCCCTAGGGCGAATGGTATACCCGCGGCGGACCGCCTTATGCGCTTCCATTAAGCAGATGCTTCCCGTGTACATGGTGCGGGCCAACCAAAAATTCGCTAAGGGAGAGTACGTTGAAGCATGGGAAAACGTGACGCTGGCGGTGGCTTGCGCAGAGGAGATTATCGGGTCTGTTGAGTTCGCCTTCACTGATTGCTCGCCCATGCTTGTGTACGCATTTGGTTGCCGTGTTGGTGAGCATGTGATCGGTGAACTAATGTCTTCGTCGACATCTGAAGAATTTTCAACATGTTCCGTTGCAGGTGATACCGCTGCCCTCGTTCAAAAAAGTGATATGCTGGGGGAAAGTGTGATACAATTATGCTTGCAGTGGGCCCGGCGGATACGGGAGTTTCACCCCAACGCTCGTTTGGGGGCTTTGACGATGTCTAAATGCACCACTTTTGCCCACACTGACAACTTCTTGAGCCGTGCAATGGATGTGGCTCACCGTTATCCAGGAAGCGCACTTGCGCAGAACTGTCTTACGCTTGCACTTTACGGTAATCACAACATTCCGGAGGCAGCTGACAGCGCGGCCAATGCACTTCAAACGTTCCCACACACAGTGGAGGTGAAGGCACTTTACGGTTATATGCTGAAAAAGGACGGTCTATACTATTATAACTATCGTGGCCTTATTCCCATTCATTGTTCCCCGTGCAACGATTATAAGTGGGCGAAACGTAACATCACCACACTCATACTACTTCTAATCAACGTTGTCGTTATATTGGTCACGCTGTCGTTGAACTTGCCGAATGTGTTCTCGCTGTCGGAAACTGCAAGAGAAATAGCCGTTAGGGTGCAACTTCCTACTCTGATTCCCATCAGCTACACGCTCGTGGTGTTTACCTACGCAATCACGGCGAGCTTTACGAAGAACAATCTTACACACACGATACTGCAGGACCTCTTTTTTGACAATGGGCCGCTGAACCGTTTTGTCTTCGCTATGCGTGGGATTGCCTTCGTGAACGCAAGCAATGCGCTGTTGATAACTATCGCGGGTAACAATTTCCTATTTACCTCGCATTGGTACACCTTTTTGTTCTACCTCGTATTATTCATCGTGTTCGTCCCCTTTACTTCACACCTATGGCTTCTTCCTTCTTCGGATCAGCCCAGGGAGGCGATGTGGACATGGCTTGCATTGGTTTCTATCGACGTTGCTGCTACTGCTTTTCTGCTGGTGCCACATGTCATATTATTCGTTATCGAGCCGCTTATGTTCGCCTTGTTTTTCCTGCAGGGGAGCACCTATCGACCCACCCAAGACAACGTGAGCGGAAACGTAAAGAAAAGGTTGGTGATCCACACAGCGTACCGTAACGTGATGCCATCGCGTTATGCAGTGACTACTGGGTCGGGGTTTATTCATTTGTCTTTGTTGAAGCTTCTGTTTTACAAGACGCACTCGTCGTTATCGACTAAGTACCTGATTCGTGCACAGACAGATGAAGAGAACTACCGAGTGTTTCCGTTAATTGAGGTATTCGAGCCGATCTCCCCTGCACCAATCGAACTGGACGAAGGGACGAAATACATGTTGAAGTCGTATCTGCACTACCCTGGCGCTGCTACCACGAAGGTCGAACGAAAAGACGGTACAGCCGAAGGCGGCCAGCAAGGCTTGGAGTCTGACAGTTCTGAAGAGGAGGGCTACGATGACCCCGACTGGGGTGATCAAGCTCCGCTCACACGTTCATTTGCGGGTGGGAACACTGGCGGTGAATCGCCTGCTGTTGGGGAGGTGATAGATCAGGAGGCGTTGAACAGCTTTTTAAACGTTGGTGTGACTGTACTCTCGGAGTTCGGTAAGCGGCAGGGCAAAAGAAAATCTAACCACGATATGCCTGATAATCCTGTTGAACTGAGTGATATTCGTTCTCAGCGGAGAGACTCGGTGCCAGGGGGAGAGAGACGAAGTAGAAGACCATCCGCAGTATTCAGGCAAGGATTCTCGAGTCCGCGCGATGGCTGTGGAGACGGAAGGCCTAACCGATCCAAATCGGAGAGAAGAGCTTCTTTTGCGTTTGGTGATTCCTGCGCTGCGAGTCCGAGAGGCGCTGACAAACACAACCGGGGTACCAACGACGATGAAAATCGTTACCTTGGGGGTGACTGTTCGGTTGCGGGATCCGGAGGCGCATCTGCAGCGCAGACGAAATATTCAAGTGGAAACACGACTTCCACGTTCCGTGACCCTGTTGTTGCGTCCTCCAGCAGTATTGGATCATCGAAGTGCACTTCAGTTGCCACTGGGGATGCTAAAGGAGGTAACCTTGCGGAGAAACCATCAGCACTGCCCAAGTCCAAGGATAAGCGGGACAAGAAATCCAAGGGAAACGCATCTGATGCTCCTCCAGAGGAGCTTCAACTAAAAAAATCACTGGAACAACTTTGTGAGGTTTGCCGCTCCGTGTCCTTTACCAGTTTGAGTGTTTCAGACAAGAAAAATTTGGAGGGAGCGAAGACAAATGTGCATCAAAGTCTGTCGTCTCTGTGCAAGGGGGTGGAAGTTGGACCAATTCGCCTCAAGAGCGAAGGTTGCTGCGAGGCGGTTTGCGATGCGTTATTCCATTTAATAGCGGAGGGTGATGTGACAAATCCCCTTGAGGGGGTGAGGGGCCCTCTGGCAGAAACCCTGCTGCAACGCGTGGAGCTTTCTTGCCTCGCAAACCTTTTAGTGGCAAAGGAGATCCCCCTTCAGTGTGTATTGCATGGCCGGACGAACATCTTGAATATTGTTATGGTTCCGAGTTGCGTGGAGGGGATGTGTGCCGACAGGTGGTCAACAATACTAACCGCCCTGCAAACGGACGCCCGTCGGGAGCGTGTCGAGTCCTTGCGGCTTTTATTTAAAGGTTTGAAGTACGTGAAGGGGAAAGACTGTTTGCAGTCAATTAAACCGATGCTGCAGACGGCCGTCACTGCCGTACTGATAGCTGAGTCGGCGCATGTAGCAGGCGAAAAGCTCTTTGCTCTTTTGGAGACAATTAAAAAAGAGGGGCGTATACCTATTGACTTTTGGGAGGAGGAAGATTCCCGCAACCGGACGTTGTTCTCGCATGCGTGTGCATCGGGGAATGTAGAGCTTGTTGATGCGCTATGGTGCACCGGATTTGTGAAGTGTCCGAATAAGGTCCAAGGTGATGGAACCAACGGGTTAATGCAGGCGGCTATTAACAATCAACGGCGTGTTGTACAGTGGTTCTGTGACCATGCAATGGATTCAACCGACAAAAGTTTTCAGCACATACATCCCGTATATGGTGATGCCTTAAACATTGCTAAGGAGGTCGATGCCGACCTCCACGCCCTGATTGAGGCTAAAGTAGAGGAATTGAAGACATACCAATGGGCCTCAACCACGCAAAAACGTTAGAGGGCATCAAAGCCGCTCTATTTGGATGATCATATGTATGTATTTCGCCTATAAGTAAGAGAGTGTGACTGTATTAATTGTTTTGAATGATATAGACAGGACATGGGCCGGAGTGGGGAAGTGTAAGTGTGTAACAAACAAATGAGACCAACAACATTAAGGTAGATGTAGTTGAGGTTTTGATGGGCCAATATTCGAAACCAAAGAATGAAATTAGGGAAACGGAAGGGGAGGGTGAAGCAAAGAAATTTTCTTTGCGGATACAACTGTTGCAATGTTCGCTCCTGTTGCAACTTTTTATTTTTATTTTTAAACATGCAAACCAATACAATATCCAAATACTTGTGTTGTTATTAATGAGTTTGTTATATCTATCATTGGGAACATATTTCCGAGTTGTGATCAACTCAGGGCAGTGGGGACCTTTTAAAAGTGGAGCAGGGTCAACTACTCAGAGGGAGAAAGTGATAATAATGACACTTTCTTTTTCATTGAAAATAAATAAATTATATTGTATTGGGGGTGTACATAAACATTCTTGATATATTCTCTATAGTCCCTTATGTTTTTTTTTTTAAAAGCCCTCCTTCTTCGCCTTGTCTTACATATTATTGGTGCTGCACATGTTGATTGGAGATATAAACGAGGTGTTTCTTTTTTTTTTTTTGATACTGATATGGAAAATGTGGAAGAACGAAAAGCGGAGGAAGTTTGAGAAGGTTTTTAAAAATGTCACATCCGTTTCTGATCTTGTTTGCTTGGATGTTCTTACGGAACGTTAAGCACGGAAAAGGAGTGAAAGGAAGCGTCCTCAACCGCACCTGCGACAGTTGTGCCACTTGCCGTCTGCTCCTTGATTATTGAAACACTTCATCTTCTTGCTTCTCTTCCTTCTACCGTATCATTGGTTTTGTTGAATTTCCTTTCTACTGTTAGTGACGTATAAAATCACGTCTGCACGTGTGAACAAATGCGGAGATGGAGCGTTTCCGTGCTACTGCGCACAACAGAGTATTCGTAGGGAACGGCAGCGGTATAAGGCGCTGCACTGAAATTGTCCCTAATGTACGCGCATAATAGTAAATTGGATCACCGACGCGTGTCAGGTAATCGAGTACTAATCTAGTTTAAACCTGCTGAAGGTAACGGGAAGGAATCGCACGTTGGAGTATGGAGGAGGATTGGTGTGTGCGCATGAACGACCTGCCACCCTGTAGCGAAATTATCACAATTTACTGAAAGAGGAACAAAAAGACGAAGCACGAAAAGGGGGGTTGACTTCCACTTTCCTTTCCATTGCTTAGTTGTTTTTTTTGGGGGGGAGGGGAGGGATGCACATGTGTATATATTTCTCTCTTTGTATTCCCAATTTGTTTTTTTTTTAGTAACCTTATTTGTAGGGTAAACGAGCTGCCCCTTGGAGTCGCTGAGTAGTGGGTTCATCGCCTTAGCCTCCGAGCTGTCTGAACCATCATGCTCGCGGACCGCATAAATAGGATATGTGGTCTAAGGGGGAATCACAGACATACAATCAAGCCAGGTGCTTCCTTGGCAACGGTCTTTGACAATGATTCCTCCCAGGACTTGAAGATTGAAGTTTCTTGGAAGAGATTAACTTCCAAAGATTTGGATGGTATATGCCGTCTTATCGCGGAAGGAGATGCCGGAGCGCTCGTGAAAGTTGTTCACCTCTCAGACAACGATCTTGGTCCGCAGGGGGCGCAGAAAGTCGTGACGGCGATGAACATGTCGGGTGTCCAGGATTTGCTGTTGTGTTTCAACGATGTTGGGAGAGAAGGTTGCGACGCACTCTCCAACATAGTGAGTATTTCAGTGAATTTGCGGCTGCTTGATTTACGTGGTAATGGCCTCACTCCCCGTTGTGTGCACAAGCTGCTCAAGGCGGTTGCTGTGTCCACCAGTTTGAAGCGCCTTGGGCTTGGATCCAACAAACTTGGACCGGAGGGCGCTGCCCTTCTGGCTCGAAAGTTAGAGAAGAACACATATCTCACTTCCCTTGACATCTCGCTGAACGAAATTGGACCGGGTGGTGCGAAGCCCGTTGCCAAACTTATAGAGGGACCTGAATGTGTGTTGGAGTGTGTGCAATTGTACGGAAACCGTCTCGGACCAGAAGGCGTTTCCGAGATTCTAGCGGCGGTCAAAAAGAATCGTTCTATTAAGCAGCTCACACTTGGAAACAACCACGCCACCGATGCCGTAGCCGCTGATCTTGCCGCCATGTTGCGTGAAAACACTTCGCTGGAGCGCTTAGATATTCGGCTAAACACCCTAACAGCGGCAGCCGTCCGTGTCTTTGCACAAGATGGTTTAGCACAAAACAGCGTGCTTCGGTCTCTCTGTCTTGCTGGAAATCCTCTTGACAGCATTGGAGGTGAGGATATATCCCAGGCACTTATTTTGTCCCAGGTGACCGTTCTCTCCCATTTGGACCTCAGCTCGTGCCAACTTGGGCCGATTGGCGGGATGCGTATCGCGAACCTCATTGGCACAAGCTCTACCATTACCGACGTGAACCTGAGTGACAATAAGCTGGACGATGAGGCATCTGCTTCGCTTGCGAACAGCATTTTGAACGGCGTGTCGATTTCGTCATTAAATCTATCTGCTAATGAGATTGGGGAGTGGAGCGCAAGCAATTTGATCGAGGCAACTCAACGCAATTTCCGCATGATGTCACTTGTGCTCCATGGGAATAAAATCAACCGCACAGTCCAGAAAAAGATTGACACACTATTGGAGGAGCGCCTTGCTCGCAAAAATGCGGAGTGTCAGCGCACATCATCCTCTCGAGCATGATATGATGTACCAACACCGTTCGCGTAACGTGGAGTTACATTGAGGGGAGCGTTCACCCTGTTGTCTCTTTCAAATGTATAGTTTAGACCAGTGAGCCTGACACAAAACAGAATTTCAGATCTTTTGTTAGAAGGTACACCGCGGTGGAATATTCCTTTCGTCAGTACTCACACTGGCGTAACGTTCGCCCTGTGTTGCAGTGCCATGTTGTTTGGTTTGTGATGACCGTTCATCTTAACTTCATGGTTGATTGTTCCTTAGCATCTGTTTCTCCCTTCCCCCTTGTCTAAATAACACTGACTCGCTACTTGTATGGAAAAAAAATAAGAAAAAAAGGAGGTTTGAAATCTGCAAATGAGCGCAAGCGACGGAGGGAGAAGCAGTAAAAGGAGCGGCAATGGCTGGTCCCGCGTAAAAAGGTGGTCTGCCAACGTTCCTGCCACTTATGTCGAAGGAACGCAGATGTTAACCGTGGATGGAGCCCAGCAAACAGCAGTGGTGAATCCCTCCTGGAATCGGGGCTATAACCCTGCTGATTGCGCGTGGACGAGAGAAGGTGGGCTCAAACGGCACCGTACAGGTGACAACAATGCGGAAGATCGAAGGCTACGTTACAAGTCCAAGATGAGTACGCTGTGCCCCAAGACGGAACCGTTAGGAAGTAGCAACATGCCATTTGACTCGGAAGGTATCCATACTTTTGATGAAGGATTGCTTTCTTTCTTGGCAGCAGTTGCTCCCGATGAGGAAGCGCACCGCAAGGCGAGATTGGTTATGCATGATGTAGCACAAACTCTATACAACGTCGGCCTGCAAGTAGCACTTTTCGGTAGTTGGTCTACAGGCCTTTGTATTCCAAGCAGTGACATGGATTTTGCGGCCGTTTCAGTGATACCACATGTTGCCGGCAGAACGAACAACTCCAATATGTTCCGGAGGAACTATGAATACGGCGGAAGTTGTGGTATGGTGACAGAGTCTCTCTTTGCAAGTTTGAGTGATCCACCAGAATTTAAAAGAGAGCGGCAAAGAAATTACTCGTTGGCACTGCGGACTGTGGCGAAGAGCATGCGGTCTTCAAATTCCTTCTGTAGAATCGTTTGTATTCCACACGCCCGTGTGCCACTTGTTAAGGCTGTTCATTCCTGTGGGAAAGCAGTTGATGTCTCATTCCAGAGCGATGGTCTGAAAACCACAGCTTTTCTACGTGATGAGTTCAGAAGAGAAGAATTCCGTCGAGCCCGGGGGCTCATCATGTTACTGAAGGCTCTGCTTGACAAGTGGGAGCTTAACGATCCCAGTAAAAATGGCCTCGGGTCTTTTCCCGTATCTATTATGGTTCTGTGGTTTCTGCGGGAGGAGGCACCAAAGGAATGCACTGGTGAGTCAGGGAATAACTATGCCACCCAATTTGTTGCTCTTCTGAAATACTACGGCACACAATTTGACTATTTGAAGGAGGGAATTGACTATGCTAAGGGCTGCACGTTCACAAAGACGTCAACGGAACTGTTTATTGTGAACCCACTGAAACCCGGTGCCAATTGTGCTTCATCTGCGACACTGTTCGATTCCCGTGTCGTGCCGAATCTGCGTGAGGCATATAGAGACCTTTTACCACTTCTTAAACCCAATGTTACCGCGTGTTTGATCGAGAGGACTCTTGGTAGAGTATTTGGTGTTTCGCAGAAAGCCTTGAGTAGAGGCAAGGCAATGTGGAAACACCGGCAGGACGCTCGTGCCTACGTTGGAGGCGCAACGGCGCAGCACCAGTGGGATGAATTGACAAACATGTACGTAGGAAATCCCATTGGGGTGTAAAGAAAATGAAGAGACGCGTTCAGTGGTTGAATTGTCGACGAAGGAGATTGTTGTATTCATGTGGGAATGAAGGACTCTTCCGTCCACGGTAACTGGATTCTTGGGAGCGTACTTGGTTCCGGGGAAATGCGCTTTACCCTCCAAATGCAGACAAATGTCAACCATCTTCGGGTGCTACCGAGAAAGAGGGAGCCACTGTACTCTGTATGCGCGCATCTCCGTGTTACATCTTTTATGGCATGGATGGCTTCACTGCCTTAACTCGCTGTGCTTGGGTTGTGCTCACTCAGCTCCCACCTTCGAGCTCCCCTAACGGTCGATACTTTCCTGTCCTCCAGATAAACTGGCGACCCAATGCACATCCGTTATGGGTGCGTCCTATATCGGTTTACCCATTCTCTACACGTGGTGACAGTTTGTAAATTTCACTTCACCTGCCACGCAGTCTCCCTAATATAGAAGGAGAAAAGGTACGAGGATTAGGGACCTCTTTAGATTTTATGTTCGGAGAGCTGGTCTGCGGCCCACCCGGAAGTGGGAAAACAACGTACTGCGAGGGAAAACGGCAGTTTCTCAGCGTGTATGAACCCACACGACCCGTAGTACTGCTGAACCTGGACCCGGCCAATGAGGATATCTTTCCTTACCCTTGCGATGTCGATATACGTGAGGTTGTCTCGCATGTGCGTGTCATGGAGACGGAGGAACTTGGACCCAACGGTAGCTACTTGTTTTGTGCCGCTCTCATGGAGCGTCGCATCGACTGGATAATACAAAAGGTTGAGGAAGCCGTTGACCGCCGTTTGCGTGACGTGGTCACCACTGGTGGGGGCTCCGTTCACCCCCGCCCTCCATATCTGATTATCGACTGCCCTGGGCAAGTGGAGTTCTATTTAGGTTCTCCTGTTATGCATACACTTTTCCGTGCACTGCAGAAGCGACTTTACTGTACTCTCTGCACTGTGCATCTCGTAGACGCCAGTGTTTCAACACGCGACATTTCTACTTACGTTTCAAGTTGCTTGCTTAGCATCACAACGATGATTGACCACGAACTGCCGCATATTAACGTGTTTAGCAAATGGGATACCCTCTCGGTAGAGGACTCCGAGGAAGGAGAGGCTTATCTTCACGCCTCAAGCTTTATGGCAGAGGACTTCGACAGATTGTGGAAGAAGCAACTTCGGCAACGCCGTCGCAATCAGCGGCTTGCGAAGTTGTATCCCACTGGAGCGGAGAAGTTGGATGCTCGCGACGAACCGAGTGCGGCGGCGAGGGACGACATGGAGGTGGAGGCTATTGACCTGGAGAAGGACGGCGGTCACTTGTATCGCTACAGCAAGGCTGTAATGGAGGTTGTGGATGGTTATGGGTTAATTGGTTTTTTGCCGCTCGACGTTCAGTCACAGGATATGATGATGCGTCTAACGCAACAGATAGATGATTGCATCGGCAACTTTCTATGACGCGAAACTTCTCTATTCGTCTCCACCGGTGCCTGCGCGTATGCCGTGCTGTGCGGACAGTACCCTTGGTACAGCTTCTCAATGGCTATGCGGCGAGCGAGATATAACACGTGCTCTAAGACTTTTTACGCGGAACGTCACCAATGTTGTTTTAGTGGATCGTTGCTGGGGATATTCGCCCTAAAAGCTGTACGAAAGCTTCCACTTCTCTAATCAACTGTGACATGCAAGGCTTCGTGGAAGGGAAGTTATATGAAATTTTACTATGATCAGGTGCAGTCCCTCAGCACAAATGTAAATGGTGGTGATCTGATTCCACGCAGCTTCCGTAGTGGTTCAGAGAGCGGCCTCCTGCACGCCCGTTCGTTTGTTTACTTCATTACCCGGAAGGTTGGCCCTCAAACTATCGTGATAAAACCTTGAAGTTTTGGATAGCTGTCACAGGACGTGCAAGGCAGACACTATGTAATGGCGGCTGCGGTTTCCCCTTCACGGCCAGAAATGGGTCGTGTCACCGTGTCAACCCACGTGGTAGAATGAGTTTTCTTTTCTCTCTTTTTTTTGTTCTTTGATCGTGGGGTTGTTACCAAAATTTTGGTCAATCGGGTATGACGAGAAATCGTGTGTAACTCGCACGTCGCCGTATGCGCACAGATCGTAATGTATGTGGCAAGACTCCCTTCCCGTATGTGAGTGCCCCCTTTTCCTGGCTTCCACTTGAACTTCCTTCCTTATATTCTCCTATAATTTGACACAGTGTATTTGTCATCAAGATGGACGTAGTGTTGGAGGTCCTCCGTACGTCCAACAACAATGACGAGCGCAAAAAAGCCGATGCACAGCTGCGCCAGATGCAGGAAAGTGATCCGCAAGCTTTCCTCATGCTTACGTGGGATGGCATATCCTCCACTGCGGTAGATACGACTACACGTTTCTTTCTCGCATCGACGGTGGTTCAATTTGTTGAGCAGTCATGGCAACATAGTGTCCCTAAAGATCTACAAGTAGTCATGATAAACCGCTACCTGCATTTGCTTCTTTGTAGTGAGCCCCTACCATCGGTGACACTCGCGCGGAAGGTCGCACTGCTCTTGGGACTCATGCTAAAGCGGTGCAATGCACGCGGTGAGCCTGGGGCGTTGCCTCCACCATTAGAGCATGCGGGTAAAATGATTGGGGAATCGGTGGTGCATGCAGTGAACAACCTAAGCCCCACTTTAATAGGTTTGGCAACGCAATATCTTCTTGTACTCCACGTTGTGTTGAAGGAAATGGAAGGTAAACGAGTTGGTGGTGTTTTTCCGAGGTTGTGTGCTTCACTCGTACCAGTCATGTCCAGTGTCTTCGTGTCAAGTGCGACGTGGGATTATGTGACGTGCTATATGCCACTATTGTACATGATGAAGTGTGTATTGCGTGTGTTTGGATCTGGTGTGTTTGATGCTGGGTTCTATCCACACCTCTTGGACATTACCTGGCGATTGGCGCACTCCGTTTCCGTCACCGGACAACCCACGGAACGTGTGGAACGAGGACAGCGACTGATGGAGTACGCAATAAAAGTACAGTTGAAGATGTTGAGTGTCTTCCCGAGCAAGATGGATGGTCTTCCTCCTGCATTTTTTATTTCCCAAGGGAACGGTGACATGGAAGATAGGTCACTACTTGCACTGTTGGTCGCCATCATCGAAAGTCCGATTGGAACGGTGGTGACGGAGAAGCTTGTTTGCCGTGCTCTACTGACCTTTAAGGCTCTCTTAACGGTGGAGGATTCACAGCCGTTCGTAGCGAATTGCGTAATTGCACTGGCCAACGCACCACAGCTCCTGAGTCGCGTAATCGATCGTATTACCTATTTTCTTGCAGATGCAACAGGTGATGCAGTTCTTCGCGCGTGGGACTTGAGTCCGGAGCATCATGCTGCTGAGTTAGAAAGGTTGATAGATGATACAGAACACGTATCGTCATGTGCGGAGGAGCTGTTGCTAGCTCTCACAGGTTCCACACACTGCTCCGAAAGCAGTTTACGCTTAACATGGGAGGTTGCAAATGCCTTGCTCGACAGAGGTGGTGTGGAAGAAGTGACGGCAGCGCTCCATGTTATTGGTATTTGTTGTTACACCATGGCTGACGGGCCGTACTCTGCCAGCTTCATGAACTTTCTAGCGGCGAAACTCCTCCCTATAATAACCGCTGCTGCAACTAGCACAGTTGGTGACCAAATTTATCCCTCCCCATTCGTGCTTCGGCGAGTGGTGTGGGTTGTTGGGATGTGGTGTGAATCCGTAAAGGGCTCTGTGGCTCGGAGTGAGGTGCACAGAGCCCTTACTTCACTACTCGGAGCCCCCACCCATGTGGTTTTGCAACTTTGTGCACTGCAGGCAATCGGTCATTTTATTTTGGATTTGAATTTCAGTATTGAGGATGTCCCAGCTGAATGCGTACAAGGCACACTGTGTGCCATTCAAAACCTTCTGCCGCAGTTAAGTGCCCCTGCCACAATCGAACAACTAGCAGGTCTTGTTCAGGGTTTGATAGCTCGAAAACTTCTTCATGTTGGTAGTGGGGAACTATTGTTGGACATGATGCTCCCTGCCGTGTACAGGGCGATAAGTGGCGCGCAACGCACCCCTGACGGGGAAGCCGATCACAGCGGCGGGAACGACGACGGGGATGAGGAAAGCGATGACGATGTGTCTTTACAGGGTCGTTGTATAGGTTTGCTTTTGGAATGTGTTCATAGTTGCGTAACTATTGCCGCACCGGAACTTGAAGAACGTGTGTGGTCACTATTCAGAGCAATTGTTCTTCCCTGCACTGAACCTGGGAGCCGCTTGTCTCTATGGGCCGATGAACAGGCATGGGAACTGCTGCTGTCCATGTGCTGCGCTGCACGGTCGTGGTTACCGGAAACGAACGATGCTCTGCTTTTCTGTTTGGATAATATGACTCGTGAGATATCCTCACGGCACATTGTGGTCCGTTGCGTATATTCGATTCTGTTGTTATGTCCAGAACCAGCGAAGCACATCAGTGTCGCGTTGGTGGATCACGCTATGGCAGAGCTCACACAAACTTGCAGCAGTGATGTTGCTAGCGCGTACTTTGCTCTCCTGGCGGTGATGCTGCGGCGTGGGGAGGTGACGTTGCGTTGCCACTTGCTGAGTTTAGCCCTCCACAAGTTTCTCAGCATCAAGTCTGTGCACTCCGAGTCCTTCAGTGAACAACTAGCACTCCTTCTCGCATGGGGTTTCTTGCCTTATGGTGATTGTGAAAATTGGGAAGTTATACTTCTCGACACGGTGGCAAAGGTCCTTTTACACCACCCGAATGCAAATTCTTTCGTGGAATGGATTGTATTACTTTTTGACGTCTCCCCGGGCCCATTCGTGACAGAACAACTTGTGCGTCTGTTGCAACACTCACTCAGTGCACAACACACGGTACTCCTCCAGCTCATCGGGGAAGATGATAGGGTTATGGCACGGAAAGCAGTTGAAGGGACTCTACTGCCTCCATCATCCATGCAGGAGCGAGGTGCGGATACGGATGAGGTTGGAGAGTTGGTGCGTGATCCGACCGAAATGTTGATGGAATTATTCGGTGACACAGCATTGATCGGTGCTTCGCCGCACGTCATTCGCTTGTGCAGATTGTTTGACGTATGCGCGATTTCTTAGTTGTATCGAACGTGGACGCGCAAGTAAACTCTACAGCACAAAGGATGCGAAAGAAAGATACTACCCGGTAATAGCTAACGGTCTTTAACCCCTTATATCCCTCATGCGTGTTTGCCGAGTCATTATTGTGGTGCGAGGTGCAATGTGACCTGTTGTGGGTGCGGGAAGTAACACGTACTTGCGCATGAACACGAAATAGTCAAGTTCAAATAACAAACACATTTACCGTTACTATGAAATCATACTTTCCTGTTTAATCTTTCTTTGCTTTTTCTTTTTCCACGTTGTAGACACACCCACCACAGTTTCTTTTCTTTTCTTTTCGTTTTTTGCTTTTTACACTTTCTTATAGATTCTCCTGTTTCCTTTTCGAGCAGTAAGTGCCTTAAAAGAAAAAATTAAGTAAACAACCGCATTTATACTGGATTTAAAAACAAAAAAAAAATGATGCGCCGCCTTGCCATTCAGTCTTCTGTTCGCCGCACCACCGTGGCCATAACACCAATTGCGGTACCCATGAAGGTCGCCAGTCCGATGTGTAGTGCTGCTACTCGTCAGGCTTCAACAGTGGCCATATCCGTGCAGGGCCTGCACTACGTTGGGACAGGTCTTGCCGCAATTGCCCTCGCCGGTGTGGGTCTTGGCATCGGAACAATTTTCGGTAACCTGTTGGTTGCTTGTGCTCGGCAGCCCAACTTGACGAAGATGCTTTTCAACTATGCCATTCTTGGATTCGCACTCACGGAAGCTATTGGTCTATTTGCACTCATGCTTGCGTTCTTGATGCTCTTCTCGTAAAAGAGTTATACAGCCTCTCTGATTTTTGAGGAATGTAGAGAAGGGTGGATGATTAATATCTGTAAGGTTAAGGTTAGGGTGTGGGCTCTGATGTTTGTGCTTCTTATTCGCACCTCCAAAGACGCGATTTTCTTGTTTTTGTTTATGTGCGTGTGTGTGGTTGTGTGGATCCTACCAAATGCTTTAAGTGTGGGGATGGGGCCCCACGCCCACAGGCACACATGCTCGACGTAAGGAGGCCGTGGGGCGGACGCTCATAAACATCTTTTTAATATTATTAGGGGAGTATTAGTACCATTTGAGATGGCGGCATACGCTGTGAGGAGGTCTTGGTAGCGGCTGTGCACGGGTGTTTTCCACCCTGTTGGGGTAAGGGAGGTGTGTGTTTGTATCTTGACTCATTTCTGGTAGTATTGGAAGAAGGAGATAACCGAACGCATTTTTGTTTCTCTTTTTCCTCTCATCCTCATTTGTGGTGACATCAACGGAAGAAGGGAAACATTTTTGTAATCACCACAGAAGCGGCTGTTTTTGTGAGTTACATGAATTTCTACTTGTCGCCGTATATGCATGCGCAACCGTATGCTTTTGAGTGCTTACCCCCTTTTTTACGTTCGATACAATCCTCTTCTTCTCTTCACTATTCAACATATATATATTTTTAAATTTCCTTCTTTCCTTCTTACGTAACTTACAAAGCCTCTTCAGCGAGGGTACACCTTTGTGCTCTCATTCTTACCGTTGTGCGACACTCGTCAGAATTGTTATCAAGAGGGAAGAATACAGACGAGGGAAGGAACACCATTCCCTCTTTCGCGGCAAGTTTCGGTCGGAGTGATTACTCCGCAAGTTGTGGAAGTGAGCGTCCCCATTCTGGGACTTGCAGTGGTGCCACATCGTTCTTTCTCGTTCTGGAAAGTTATCCAGGACGAAATACAACCATAGTAATAACAGTTCATCATAGTATCACACAACGACGCCGTTACCATGGTTGTAAATGAGGCTCCGTGGTTGACGCGTTGGATAGAGGCATTGTTAGTCGTTGCTGTCTTTTTAATTTGCTGCACTGCCGACATGCTCAAATGTAATAATGGATTCACCTACAAATGCTCGGATAATGGTTATAGAACATGCAGGCGCGAACCCCAAAGTTCGTTCTGCGACGATTTGGTGCTCCCTACAACAGTCATGAGAGAACTGAGGCGCTGTAGTTGTGAGGACCGTAAGTTCGCTGAATTACTGCTTCACGTCGTCGAAGTTGGTGCTCCCATTGCTGCTGGTGGGTCTGGAGGGGAAAATATCGAGCGCATTCCACTAGCCCCGCTTTTGTCAAATGCTCTGAGGGGTTCCATTGGCGATAAGATCGTGAGCAACAGAAGTAGTGGTATTTTTAGGGTGCCTGTGCTTGAGGCTCTTCGAAAGGAAATTGGACTGACTGTTGACAATTCCACTCCGTGCTTGAATAGTGAGAGTACCTTCAAGGTTTTTCACAGCCATGATAGCGTGTTGGTTCCTGGCTCTGTGAACTTGCTGGAGGAAGTTAAGGCTGCCATACCCTTTGATGACGGCGGTAAAAGTATGCCGGGAATACGGAGCGCACTGGAGGAACTCCTCAAGCGACGTCAGCAGCCCAACGAACCTGGGGCGAGTTCTTGTATGTTCGCCCACCTTATCTTCATTGTCGTCGGTACCCCTGGAAGAGGTGGAGTGTGGAGTAATAATGAAAGCGACACGCGACATACTGCGCTACAGCTGATGGAAGTGCAAGCGCACATCCGACGGACCATTAGCCGATTTTTGCGTGGGAAGAGGAGATACACTGGCATGTTGGGGACTGTGTGGTATGTGGGTGTTCCAGTTGGGTTTCCAGTTCATAACAACAGTTCCACTGATGGAGGAGCTGCAGAAAATGGGCGGACAAGGTCATGTGACGTTGGTGATGGACTGCCACACTGCACCATGAACTGCACTGCTCATACGCGGCGGTTAACTTTGTATAAAAGTGTGAATGGAGAGTTACAAAGAATGGTGGGCTCCCATGGAAGGCGCCTTAGTGCCCGGACGATTATTCTTCCGTACAATGATTACTTCAGCACAATAGGTAATTTACCAGGGGAATCTCAATGGGTGGACTGCTTTACGCTGTCCAGTGGTGGTGTGGCGGAGATGGCTCGGCTTCTTGTGGAGGGACTGTGATCGCGTAAGCGTAACTTTCGGTATGTTGCGCTCGATTCGTTCATACACCAAATGGTTGTGTGTGCAAGGTGTGTGTGTGTGGAAGGTTGCATTTTATCAGCACGCGGCTGCAGCGGAGGAGCTATTGAGGAGAATCAGTGGTGCTCTGCCTCTTTGTTGTCTATTGTATTCCCTCCCCCTTCTTTCGTTGATGACCGCATTTTATCTCTCACTCCTTTTATGAAGTTACAATGAATGGAGGTCAATCCCTTTTCTTCGTGATTATTACTATTTTTTTCTTTTTGTATCGTGTAAATTTCCCTCTGGCTGGTCCCTGATTGTTAGCGTCGAAGTGGGTCACCGGTTTTTTCTTGCGGGGATTCTCACTGCACGGTCACGGACGTGCAACTCCGGTGCTCGTGGTTTTGCGAGAGCACTTTACCTGACGCACGTTGACCTAACCTTATCCAACGCTCAGTTTCATGTCCTTCTTCCGCTTATTGTGTTTTGATGGTGGTTTCTATTTCGTCTTCAACTATCTTGTGACTTTCCTTTTGTGATTTTATTGGCAGGCGTCCTTCCCATCCACCTTTTCTTTGTTGTTGTCACGGCGTTATATGAAGTGCTGGTTTGATGAGACCGTGTGCGGCTGGTGTGGCGTTGCAGTTAGTGGTGGCAGATCCGTGGCAGCGCTGCGCAAGGCGTAGGACGAGTACCAGTGCCAACACTAAAACTTGTAAATCATTTACGAGCAGGATACCGTTCAAGCTGCGATCCGATCAAGTGAATGAGTCTAATATTCCCTCAGCTCGGGAGGTTTCAGAAATGATTGCAACACACGAGGAGTTGCAAGAACAGTTACCTTCCGCGAAGTTTTTGGAGTCACGGTACATCAAGCGACCGTTGCACACCGAGAGTTGCGGAAGTTGCCCTGCCACTGTGTGCGGGCCGCCTCTGTGGCCGGATTGCGATACACCGGAGGAAATTATGGATGAGGAACGTTACGGCGGCCCTGAGGCAATGGACCGAGTGCCGGCTCCATCAGCCGAGCACATGTTGCTTGCCTGGCGTGCGCTGATGTGGGGGACACTATATGCCTTTGTTGGTGTTACTCTCGTTGTAGCGGTGGCGATATACGTCAGTGGTGTGAACGGCATTTCGAGTGTTCTCCAGCATCTGCGTAGTCGCTCAGAGCGGGAGTTACATCGACTGTCAGCTGAAGGTCAGGAGGTACATCATTTTGTGCTTGACTTGACAAACCCGGTGGCGTTCGGCCGGCAGCTACAGGAGGCGTGGCAATTGGTGCAAGACATTGCGAATAAGCAGGAGGAGGGTGAAGAGAGTATAGCGAAGGAGATCAAAGGGGAGCTGTAAAGGCGAAGGTAGTTGCGGAGGGGAGGGAAACATTGCGTAACCTCCTCATTTCTTCGGGCAATGCGGCAGCATTGCGAGAGTTTGTGACAGGTGAAATTGCGCCTTACATTCATCTGGGCGCGTGACTGGACGTGACACAGATAATTCCAAGGGGCAAACATTCGGAGGAACACGTTGTGTGGGTGACGGGTGAAACGAGGCACTGGTTCTCATTTAATTTTTTTCGTTTTGTGTTGGAGAATTTGCTCACTTTCGTACCTCTCGTTTCCTATCATTGCTCTTGGTTTATCCGTTCTTGGGAAAGGTGGCACTTGTTTATCACACTTTTTTTTCTTAAAGAACGCGTTACGGGTTTCCACGAAAAGAAAGGAAGGGACGGTTTGAGAGCGGGCGCACAGACGACTGATGGCCACCTCCCTTTCGGATGTGAATCACATAATTCTTGTGTTGAGTGGCAAAGGCGGCGTCGGGAAATCTACGGTGGCGTGTCAACTCGCCCTTGCTCTGGCTAATGTACATGGGAAGAAGGTTGGACTGCTGGATGTTGACATTTGTGGTCCTAGTGTTCCGACGATATGTGGTGTTACTGGAAAGGATGTGTATCGCGGGGACGCGGGATGGGAGCCCGTTTCGTTGTTCCACGAACAGCACGAGGCAGACACTGCGGCGTCTGCGACGGGTAACGTCAAAATAATGTCCATAGCATTTTTGCTACCGAGCGAGAATGACGCCGTTGTTTGGCGCGGTCCGAAGAAGGATGCGATGATCCGTCAATTCGTCACTGACGTGCACTGGGGCGCACTCGATTACCTCATTATTGACACCCCACCAGGGACTAGCGATGAACATCTCACGTTGTGCGAGGTGTTGAAACCCTTCAATACAGCAGGAGCTGTGATCGTCACAACACCTCAGGATGTGGCAACTGACGATGTGAAGAAGGAGCTTTCTCTTTGTCACAAGTTGGAGCTGAGATGCCTTGGGGTTGTGGAAAACATGTCAGGGTTCGTGTGCCCCCATTGCGCCCATTGTACCGACATTTTTTCCAAAGGCGGTGGGAAGAAACTTGCAGAGATGTATGAAGTGGAATTCCTTGGCGCAATACCAATCGATCCAACACTTTCCCTAGCGGAAGACAAGGGCCAGTGCTTTGTAACGACCGCGACAGATGCTAACTCCCCCACGGTGCGCAAAACTGTCGCCGCGGTGACTGGTGTTATCGATGCCATACTGAAGCAGGTGGAGAAATCAGCGCAACTGCAACAACGTCATTAAGGGTTGTGGTGGTGGGGAGAGTGCAGAAGGCTGCTGTGAATGAAGGGATATCGGATATGAGTATTAAGAGAGGTTTGTAAAGCGGAGTCTGCTGCAAGGATGGGCGTTGTGTTGTTTCCTTATTTTTACCCAGCAAGCGCATCGTTAACTTTCTTTCTTCACTCAACCACACGTGTGTGCATACGGTCAAAGTGGTAGCCTGGATTTGTACCCTATTGTGGCTTTCCCTCCTTGGATTGAATAACTCGGCTGGGTCATGATAAGGCGTTTGCTTCCTATGGGAGGTGGGGGTTAGTTACCCTTCTCGAAGAACGTATGCATCATTACCACTGCTTTATCGAGTTTTAGGCGTGGGGACTGTCACGTTGTTGCTTCCTGCTGCTGCTTCGCCTCGCTAGTTTACGTCCGTGCTCTCAATTATATCTTTAATTTTCATCGGCACTTTGCCTTCGGGTTAAACACTCTTTTGATGGACTCTGTGCCTCCTCAATTTGCGGTGGAGATAAGTACTGTATATCCGGAAGAATCTGTAGTGCAGTGGTGGAAATGGCTAAGCGTAAGAATTTTAACACGCGGAGGGCGTGTTTGCGCAAAGCCCCTAGGGACCATACACATATTGGACTTTGTGTGATGTACTGTGGCACGGCGTTCCGAGGACTGCAGTTGCAGGCGCACGCACCGACTCACCATACGGTTGAGGGTGTTTTGATTCAAGCGTTGAAAGATGCCGGTATCGTCGATGGCGTACAGCGGGGTCGTGTGAGCGGGGAAGAGCATCATTTTGCTCGTTCGTGCCGTACAGATCGCGGTGTGCATGCCGTGAGGAATCTCGTTTGCTTGTTTGTGCCGAACAGCAAACTTGAAGCTGCCGGTGGTTGCGACAGACTCCCACAGCTTCTAAACGCACATCTCCCCTCAACTGTGCGTGTGGAACGCGTGACAACCGTTATGGGTGATTTCATCCCCCGTTTCTGTTGCGTTAGCCGTATATACCGTTATATGATCCCGGTGTATGCCCTTTTGTCACCCTGTAGTTCATGGAATGAATTTTACGCAGAGTTCCCACAGGCTGTCGAGACGCTGCGGTGCCGTGCTCAAGGGGGCTCTTTCATCGACCTCTGCCCAAATGAAGAGGATAAACTACTTGCTGCATTGAGAGACGTTGTGTCTCGGGGGAATGGGTTGCTCGCTCATCATGTGGTGGGGACCCACCGTTTTCACAACTTTTCGGTATCCCCAGGGGAGCGATATGGTCACGGATGGAACAGGAAGGTGGTTATGCCCAATGACAATACCTCAGTGCGTACCGTTATGCGATGCGAAATAGCACCGCGCCTGTTTCTGTTCCCGCAGGAAGCCATCGGACCGACCCGGTCAGAATATGCAAAATCGCTGAAGATATTCGAAGGTGATACCGCTGCGGAAGGGGAAAGGGTGGTAGCAGTGTCTGAGAGGACCTTCCCCGAGACGGCGCTTCTGCCGTACCTTCTGTTTCAGATTGAGGGCAGGTCATTCCTGTTCAACATGATACGAAAGATTGTTGGTCTCATCATCGCTGTACTGCGTGGTGCGAGGGAGTCGCTCATGCAAGAAACCCTGTCTGCTGAGCGGCACGCGTTGTGTCCGCTGGCACCCGACTCGTTTTTGTACCTTTTTCACTCTTTCTACACTTCGTATGACAACAGAGTCCGCCGCAGTGGGAGTACGCGGTTCTGTCCGCTGGAAGATGAGTGGACTGGAGAAGTCGGAGAAGCTGCTTCCGCTTTTGCGGTAACGAGCATTGCGGCAGATGTTATTGACCTCGACATGAACCGTGTTCCTGCCCTCGGTACGCTTCTTAGTGCGATAGATGCACAACGACGTGTGACTCGCCCCTGTTGGGAGGAAGAAGATGCTCACCTTACCTCAATGAAAGAATTTCACCCAGCTGTTGTAGAGCCCCATCCTTCATGCTCAGAAATGACCACCTTTCTGCGGTCGTTACGCGTGCATAACTGGGGGTTGTCGCAAGTAAAACAACCTGTCCAGTGCGGGAAAAACAAACCCCTCGACACGGATAATGGAAAGGAAAGCATCACTGGCTGCGAAGGGGTAAAACAACAGCGCGCTTCTGGTGATGGTTATGTGGTAGATGAAGGGCAAGTACGGAAGAGAGCGCGCAAGGAGGAGTGCATGTGTGAAGGTTGTAATGGCACACCCTTCAGCCGGGAAACCCACACGTTAGGGGAGGAGGAGGTTGATGACGGTTGGCTCTACGTGGCGTCAACGCCGGAGGAGGAGCAACGTCTGCGGCATGAGCATCACAAACGGGTGCGCCGCTCACGAGCGTGGGATGGTACCGCGCACGACGGTGGTGTGGAAGTTGCTTTTCATAGTGATGGTGATGGCGGCGGAAGCGAGTGACGTCGGATGCACCTCGTGTGCGGTGTTCGTCCCTCGGAGTTTCGTATGATAGCGGGTAACTAACATCTTTCAGTTAACGGTGTCGTTTGGTAGTGGGGGCGCATGTGCCTTTCACGGTAAGTTAATTCTAGTTCCGTTCATATGCACTGGTGCATTTGATTTGTCAAAAGTGTAGGTTGCCCTTGCAGATATTCTCTGATTTCCAATATTGTCTGAATCCTTCCTCTGATTGCTAGGGTTACCTTAGCAATTGTGGTGGTGTTGGTGCGATTAGTGATGGGTGGGGATGACCAAATATTTCGTTCCAACGTGTCGCATAATTACTACAGTGAGGCACTGCAGGCGCAGCGGAAACCCCTAAATTGTCCCACGTGCAAACGTGTCGGCCGTTTCGCCGGCACACTCAATGAGATTTACCGCCGCATCCCCCGCACGCAGTGGGAGTCACTAATCCTATGCCATGTGTGTGGTGAGAACGTGCTGCGGCGGGAAGACGCGGTAACACGGCAACGCGTATGGTATTGTGAGTCTTGTGAGATCTGTTTGTGCACGAAGTGCCAGCGTTAGCGGGAAGAGTCGAGATGCCTTGAGGTGTTCATTCATCAATGAAAGCTATTGGTTCAGTTGTGTTTCTCCCTTATTAATTTTTCGGTACGTATGCACCATTTACTATTTGTGTGTGAGGGTAAAAAGGAGGGTGTGCAGGTGCTCTTTGCGAGCCGCGTACTGGTTATCGACGTTGACGGTTCTCCCTTTCATTAAATATTGCTGTCGTCCACATAACGTTGGAGGTGCGTGTGTCTGTGTTGTACACTGGACTCGTGGGAGAGGGACTGTGAACGACTATTTGTGTAAGGAGTAGTTGATCATGTACCACCTTAGCCAGTGAAACTCAAATACATAAACAAATACAGATGTCTCCGCTGGCAATAGCTTACTAGAGACCATAAAGGGTTAGAAGGAAAAAAAAACCAATATAGTAGTGACATTATGGAGACTCACAACACCGAGCCACTAGGGGACTTCGCAAAGATACGTTCTCGCTGCCACAGGTATCTCCTTGCGGTCGCCACACACCTTTCTCCCATTGAGAAATACGTAGTCGCACCTGGAAGTTACAAGAATCTTGGTCTCATTGCGATAAACTGTGGTGTGCAAACCGGTTCAGGCCCCTTTTATCTACGGCAGCAACTGATCGCCCATACCGCTCTCTCCGACGCATCAATAGAACTCTTCTACAGCTCAAAATTTCCCTTTACTCTTATTTGTGGTGATACTTCATTTGGCGACGGACTAAAACCCCTCAAGACGCGGCTAATCGAAGTGGCAACCACTAACGGCGGGCCTACAGCCTACGTGTATGCCATCCCTGTACCTCATGAGATGTTGTGGAAGGGTGGGTTGCTTCCCAGCAGTGGGATGTCACTCCTGTATTTGCTTTGTTGTAAGGGTGATGCCGTGCTTCACACCCTCAGGCGTGTATTTCAGCCACCCACAATAGGTGTGGGGAGGGTTTGCGATGACCCGTTGCAACCTAGTATAACTGGTTTGCTGAGCATGGAGGAAGTGGGTAGTGGCACTTCCTTCACCAGTGACACTGCGCACACTAGTTACTTTTACAAAGGCGCTAAGGTTCGTTGTGTTGAATGCGTGGCGGTTAGTGAAATACCGGGACTGTATATTGTATCTGATTTCATTACACACTCGGAACATAATGCAATTTGGAATGAGTTGAATGGAGACGCCGCTTCTCATTTTGAAGTGGAGCACCTTGCACGTCGTGATGTGGCGCACTTTAATAGACGGTTCTATTATGGCATTAACCGTGTGGGCGCGGAGGGTGTGCAAGTAAATTCTAGGCCAGCATTTTATGACTGGATGGCGCAGCGACTATGCAACACAGACTCGGAAGTGAAGATTCATAATTACCCAATGAAGGAGCATCCAGAGTATTTTGATCAGTTGACCGTAAATTACTACAACTACGATGATCCGAAATCTAAGTTGGTTCCGGGAATCGCTCGTCACGTGGACAGCCACGATGCCTTCGGAGATTACATAGCAATTGTTTCTCTAGGCTCACACACGGTGATTGAGTTTAGCCGCTACAACAGACCTCCAGATGTCTTTGCTCCACTTGGGGTACTGGTGAAACCATGCAGTCTGCTGTTGCTAACTGGCGAGGCACGGTACTGCTGGACGCATTGCATCGTAGAAAAAAGGGAAGATGTGTTAAATGACCAGTTGCCTCCGCTGCAGCGCGGTAACAGGTTAAGCCTAACGTGGCGTTGCGGACGCGACACTCCTCACGCGCGTGAGTCTTGTCTGTGTCCCAGCTTATGTGATGGTACTTAAGCTAACAATACGTGACACGACGAAATGGCTGAGGGATGCGCTTGTGTTTCTTCATACTTTCCAGTGCTCTTTATCACTGACGTTCCTCTCTGCGTTTGTTGGTCGTGTTGCACATGGGGCCGTTGTCTGATAGCGGTGGGTATGTACTGTGGGGGTGTCCTTTTTTTTTTTTTTGACACTTCGTTTTTTTTTTTAATCCTTTGAACGGTTTTTTTTTCTTCTAGCACTGGCGATTGGTGATAGCGATCGACGCGTAGATTCGTGTAAGCAGTACTCCTGTTGGTTGTGTTGGCACCCTTATGCTCTTCACTCACGCGCACTAGTTCATATGTTCTCAGTCTGACAGGCGCTTGTGCACACAGAACATATATATATATATATATAAACAAGGGACAAGGTACCGCCTACATGTAATGCACGAGAAAGGATATGCCGATGTGGATGTGTCTCCATCCGACAAGGGGGAATCTGCGGACTGTAAAATCGCTGTGGTCTCCTTGGCGGAAAAAATAGCTTCCAAAGCATGGTTGTTTGCTGGATGCTTTGTTGTACTCGCGATGGCGACTTCTTTTCTCTGGGAGATTAGCGACAGTGACCAAACCATTGGATATCACCTTTTTGTGTCCCCAAAGTTTGTGACTGATGGAACCACATTCTACGGCACAACAGCGGAGGGGAAACTCGTTCGCGTACGCCTGCGTTCGGTGGAGGTGCCAACTTTGAGACAGCCGTATGGTCGAGAGACCAGAGATCATTTGAAGAGTATACTTTTGCTCTCAGTGGGTCAGTCTACCGGAGTATCATGTTTTGTTGCTTCAGTAGATGACGTGGGAGGCGTTATTGCAGAAGTGTTTTTTAACAATGTACGAGCTTTTGCATCATGTGGCAAGGAGATAGACTCTTGTGCTGCGTCATCGTTGCCATCTTATTTCACCCCCTTGTCCGGTGGGTTTACTGCTGATTCCATTGTCAACGTAGGTGACGAAATGGTTCGCAGCGGCTGGGCCTGGGTAATAGATAACGGCTGGACTCGAAATACAAAACTACAAGCTGCTATGGATGAGGCAAAGGTGGCGAAGCGGGGTTTGTGGGGAGGAAACGTCAGTAAATTTCCGTACCGCCGTTCACCGCATTCACGGAAGATCGGAAAGAAACTTACGGAGCAGAGGCAGCTCATTAGTCGTCGCAGGTTGTTTGCTAGCAGATAGTGAATGGGAGTAACTTTTGTTGTTGTTGTGGTTGGGCAATTCGGACTGCAACAGTTTCTTGGTTCCCGCTTGTGGCACCGAAGTGTTTCATTTGCATATTGCTGTTGGGCAACAGTAACTCACGTTGCGTAATCAGATTTTTTTTTTTTGTGGAGTCATTGTTGGGCCGGCCCTTTTTCTTCTGTCTTACGTCTCCTTTTTGGCTACGCTATGCCATACTAAGTTCCCGTTCTGGTGTGGTTCATCACCTTTTTAGTCGGGATGTTCTCGTGCACTGAAGGGCGCTGCTAGTGCTCACCATTCATTACCCTCCCCTTTCCTTTTTCATATAGCGGGAGAAATATCTTTCTCCTTCCGTTTTGGATTTTTGGTTCCCCCTCCCTTTTGATACTCGGCATTTCTGGGCACTGGATCTTCAATAAAACCCAGCGAACGCGAAAAGGGAGCGGCTGAAACGACAGGGAAGGGTCAGCAGGCCAAAGCTGTTGATTGGAAAATGTTGATGCATACCGCGCCATGGCTTCACATGCGGCTGTCGCGTCTTTTTCGTCAATCGCCGCTGTCGCTCCCCAGTACCAAACTGAATCCATCCCCCGATCACTATGCAGTGTGGGGTAAAGCTATTATGGCCGAGAATAACAGGCGCGTTGGTCCTGAACACATGTTTCGAACGGCCATCCGTGCTCAACAGCAGTTACAGGGACTTGCGGATAAGTGGACTCCTGATGCCAAGGTATACTGCTGTGGCTCTATGGTAACATACGGGCAGATGGAATGGGGCAGTGACTTGGATCTCGCGTGTATGTTTGACGACCCTTACCCCTCACACGAGGTACAGGCCAAACGAACAGACAAACTTTGGACTGTCATCAAGCGTTACGTTCCGCATTACCTTCGCAATAACCTGCTGGGCCTTACGGAGGCGAGGACACCTGTTGTTAAGCTGCGCTTCGCCAACGACGAGAAGGTTGCGCGGGCCCGCTACACGCCACTTAGCGAAGAGGAGGATAGGAAGGCCCGCACCGCCCTTCTTGACGTGCGGAATCAGTGCGTTGGTGATAACGATGTGGAGTACATAGCTGAGAAGATGGGCCGTGATAACGTGGAGGGCATTTGGGTTGACCGTACGACATATGGGTGTCGCATCGCTATTCAATGTACATCTAAGGAGCAGATGATCGAGGCCATCGGGTTCTTTCCTGATGGTAAGATAATGACACGCGGCATGCGGGAAGATTATACACGTGATGTCCTCGACGTACGCTTCGTGCCGGAAATGTTCATGTATCGGTGGGATATTTCCTTTGTTGGATATGGTGTAAAGAACAGTTACCTCATCCGCCACTACCTTCACAATGGGCCCGTTGCCGCACGTCACACTGCGATGGCAGTAAAGGCTTGGGGTAAGGCAACGAATGTCGGTGCCGGTTCCGCTGCAATGCTTACATCGTACGCTGTTACTGTGATGTTCATTTACTATTTACTAGTGACGCGGCAGGTGTTGTGGGTGGATCCATGGTCGCTGCCACACCCGGCACACCTTCCACGCTACCCTGACTTCTCACCACTGTACGATTGCGACCCTACGGAGCTGGGGAGGCTTTTACACGGTTTCTTTATATTCTACGCACATCATTTTGACTACGAGAGGGAAGTTGTGAGCCTGAACCGCAATCGCCGCAGCTATAGGTCTGATATCGGGTGGAATTTCCCTCAAAACAAGAAGGGAACGTTTAGCTATAATTTCTGTATCGAGGACCCCTATGAGGATGTGGGGACAGGTGGACTCAACCTCGGACGTCACTTGCATCCTGCAAAGTTTCAGCTTGTGAAACAGGAGTTCCTCCGGGCGGCGCAGTGCATGGAGCGTTTTCTTCCCACCAATGCCCCTGAGAAGTCCATTCTTGGTGTGAAACGTGCTGATCTACGGCACTTTGAGCGTGACAGAGACTGTGAATGAAATGACAAGGAAACGAATGTGAATAGGGAGCATGGGCGGAGGGCAAAAAGCGCAAACAATAAGGTTAATGTTCAGGGACGAAGCGGCTCATATGGGTGGGGAGAACGTATCCTCTCCTCTTCCCCTCATCATGCTATTGCTTTACTGTTTCACATAGTTGTCGCTCGACTCGGTCCCATCTGTATTTTCGTTGTTGCACTCGAGGCTTGGGATGGGAGGTTTCGATACTTTTAGGGGAAGCTGATTACCTGAAGTCCGATGGTTTCATAATTTGCCTTGTGGTTGTGCAACGGCGCTGTTTCTCACATCATCACATGGGTAAATGTTTGGTTTCTCCTCGTGGAGAGTAAGTTTTTTTTTTTGCTTTACATCTATGCGGCTACTCGTCCAATACCGAGCCCTGCATTCCAAATTCTAGTTTTTGCTGTTATCTGTTGTTCCATTCTTTTGTTACATCTCATGAAAGAACATATAGAGTGGATATCTGGTGGACAACTAGGTAGGGAAAGGAAGAGATAAAAACCCATTTATTTATTTTTTTGTGAGGCAGTGGGTGGTTGACAAACCAGGGGATTTGTCCTGCTTCATAGTGCGCCTGTTTGGAAGTTGCGTTTGAGGTTGCCGTGCTCGCTAATACTTTTAGTCGCACGAGTTCCGTGACAGACGCGTGGAGCCATGACTCGGGGCGCTGCTATCATGTCGGATGAGTCTCGTGAGCGCCTTGCACGAGAGCACATGGAAAAGGCAAGAGCGATGAAAACAGACACTCAGGAGCAAATAGAGGAAGTTATGAAACATCTATCATTGGCTATTGAGGTGAAGCCACTCTCAGTTGCTGTGCTTCTCCAGCGCGCACACCTTGCCACCCGAATAGGTCGTTATCACGTCGCCATAGCCGATCTAACGTTTACTATTCAGCTGGAGGAACACGGTATAGATCGTCGGCGTTTAGCAGCGGCATACGGGAGTCGTGCGGCTGTATATCGCAAACTTAATAAACATAAAGAGAGTATCGTAGACTACGTGCGAGCGGCAGACGTAGAGCCAGATAATGGTACGTGGCTATATGAGTTAGGACTTGTGTATGCAGCTCAGGGCATGAAGGCGCTCGCCCATCACTTTGTTGCGGCTTCCTTATCCGAGAAGGTAACAGGAAGGATGTCTGAGATCACTCGCTTCCGTGCACTTACTTCCCTTGGCACCTGCAAATTAGCATCCGGAGATATCACTGGTGCGGTAGCCGTGCTGACAAAAGGACTCGAGTTCCAAGAAACGGCTGCTCTACACAATCTTCTTGGTATAGCGCACTTCTTACGCGGGGAATACGAACCTGCTCGCTCGCGGTTTGAAAGAGCTGTGGAGATGGATCATTTATCTAGCGAGTACCACACCAACTGTGCTCTTTGCCTCTTTCAACTTGGCATACACTCGGAGGCATTCAAGCAGATGGAATACGCTGTGATAAAAAGCGTTGAGAACGCGCGTTACCACTTCTACCGTGGAAACATAGCGTTGCTACTTGGTCTCCACGCACCTGCAATGACTGATGTAGTGAAGGCAATAGAACTGGACCCCCAGTGCGCGTCACATTACTACTCAAAAGCATTGATACTGGTCGCTACGCAGGATTACGAGGAGGCAATGGCGATTCTTAATAAAGCTATTGAGTTAAATCCTACTTTTCGTGCTGCCTGGGTGCATTCTGGGTTACTGCACTTTTTGCGGAAAAATTTGTTTGAAGCTCTCCAGTGTTTTTCTCGGGCGCTGGAACTGGAAGAAGAGGATGCCACTGTGCACGAATGCGTTGGTTTGGTCTACTTTGACATTAAGTACTATGACCTTTCGGCTGCATCGTTCACGCGATGCATTGATCTTATTCCAGACGATCCCGTGCTGTACTTTAGACGCGGAACGGCTCTGCTACTTTGCGGTGATCTCCAAGGAGCATATGATGACCTGCAGAAGACAGTGTGCAAATACAAGTTCCGCAACCCGGAGGTGTTAAATAGCCTTTCCGTTGTGGTGAGCAAGTTGGGGAGGCATCTGGAAGCGCTAGAATTCGCTAAAGAGGCGGTCGCACTCAACAGCAAGAACCATCGGTATCTTCTCCAACAGGCCGAGTGTCATTTTGCTGTGAGGGACTACGACGCCGTTCTGGAGGACTTGGCCAATATTGTGAGTCTTGGGTACGCGACTGCAGAGTTGTATTACCTACGCGGTCGATCAAAGTATGCCTTACGGGACTTCTGTGGCGCTGCCGATGATTTACTTCAGGCGGCTACTTGCCAACCGCTATTGAATGAGTGCTCAAATTATTGCTACGCGCTGGGAGTCGCATACCTATGTTCAGGGAAGAATATAAATGATGCGGAAAAGGCCCTTACGCGAGCTATTACCTCTCACAGTGACCCGCCGTCATTCTTTTACGATGAGCGGGCGAGGGCACGACAAAAGTTGGGGGACACAAAAGGTATGCTGGAAGACCTCAACTTCATGCTTCAGCGAGACCAAAGTGATCCTACTGTTCTTCTTAGGCGCTCGCTCGGGTACAAGGCATTGGGTCTATATGACAAAGCGGCACGAGACTTTGAAAAGGCGAAAACCTTAAATGGTGCGAGGGAAGTGTTAGATTGTGTCCCATATGAGAAATTCTTTGAAATTGAAGAAGTGCTATGGGGTAATGAGCAGGTGGAGTGAGAATACTCACCAATCTGTTATTAGTTATTTTCCCTTATCTGGGGAAGCGTTACACCTCTGCATACTATTCACTATACTGTATTTATATAACGAAGGAAACATATACAATGTAGCTACTGTTCCCCCATGGGATTCTGTTTCACTTGGTGTATTATTTTTTATATTCACTGTGAACATGGGAAAGTTGTTACCCCTGCCTTTCGAGAGCTCCACCCTTCCTTTTTTTTTTTTGCATGGTGTGCGCATTTGTATTCCTATTGTTGTTTTTATTTTCTTTTTTGCACTTTGTGTTTTCTGATTTATATTTATTCTTACCTGTATTTTACCTTTGTTTTGGGAAACTTGACGGAACTCGTCGCACGTTTTCTTTCTTCCTTAATGGCACCCACGCTTGCTCCACAGGGAGAGGAATCGGAGGAGGAGCCGAAGGGCCAAATAACAGTGAAGGGGGCTCTCCTCTCACTCATATATTTTTACGCTACAAGTCGACGTCGGTAGCTCCAAACGTCTGGAAGGAAGAAGGTAGAGGGACTAAGGTCCCACTCATCACACACACACACACATATATATATATATATATATATATATACGGGCACTATACATATATATATTGCAGTTGAGCAAGAGTTAGAAATCATCACACAATATAGAACGAAAAGAGGAGTTGGTTGCGTATATGAATGTTTCGTGTCTCCTTCCCATTGTTTTGCACAATGCCATCCGTGGAGACAGCTTTCCGTCGAGCCCTCGGTGCACAGAGCATTGTACTCGACCTCGTTCCAGTGAAAAAGCCACTCATTGACGGATCCCTCAGTTGGTTCGTCGACAAGAACGTTGAAATCGTTCTTGTTTCTGGCGTGTGCGGAACATCCCCTGATCTGGTTGCCGAACGCGTGAAGTCGCAGGCGGTACAGCTTCTTCAGATTTGCGGAGAGGGCGATGCACAGAAAGGGTGCCACGCCATTAAGCACTGGGTGGAAAAGGCAGCAGGTACACGAAGTCTTCTCTGCAGCATGGACCTTCAGGTGCGGCTCCTCTTCTCTCGCCAGGTAGTCACTGATGGAGGGAAATTATCAGCAACTTCGTCCAGTGGCAATCAAGCGCTAGACAAAGTGGGGAACCGAATTCACTGTTCCATTTACGAAACAGATGCTTGGGAGCCGTACTCCCGGGAGCGGCATCTTGGGGATGTGACCGCTGACGCGTTACTTGAAGAGGTACTGCACAAGGCGCTACAGATAGTGCAGCGAGATGCAGAAGTAAAGGAACAGCATCTTGTTAGCGAATCAGAACGGGAACTCAACTTGGTACTTTCGTGCGGAAAGGAACCAGGAGTATGGAGTCCCGATGTCAACGCATATCACTTGGAGTTCAGCCACATGAAGTGCAAAGATAGGGAGCTTTGCACCGACTTGGGTGCTATCGCGGTCTCGTGGGGCGTGCACGACCGTTCAGAGAACGTCGAGATGTTTAACGTACCTCTCGTTAGGTTAAAGGACAGTAGTGGTTTAGTTTATGGTGACTGCCTTGACGACCCCCAACAAAGTCTAATTGATGAGGAAACTGTTTCGCTCCTCGAGGCGAAGGGAGCCATTGACACCATAACAGGGTTGGTGGATGCAACATGCGTGCGGAAGGTTGCCAACTCAGTTTGGTCAATACCCCTCCTTCACGCACAGCTCCTACAGGCGGGCCTTGAGTTTCTGTGTGGCTATTGGTCTCCTACTCGTGTGGAGGATTATATGAGGAGTTGTGGCCGGCTTGACATTGATGTGTGGCTGAGTGAAAGAGGTCGACCGGCTACCATTCCAATGCTTCCCCGCTGCGCGTCATTGCTTGGTCACATGTGCTATCTTCAAGAGTCCTTACCCCTCGAATATGTGCGGAGCCCAATGATGCTGCTTACTTCTGCGGGGAGAATGGATTTCAAGTTTTATATGGCGACTACGACAGGTGGCCATGTAGTGACTGCAACAAATTGTTTTAGTTCCGCTGAAGCTGCGTGCTCGCTGTTGTTTCCGTGCCACTCAGCAATGGTCCAATCAGCCGGTGTCGGCGATTCTCACCGCTACTCCGATATTGATCACCAGCGAAAAGAACACGTGTATACCCTTACTGAGGTGAACTCCAGTACAAATCGCAACAAGAAATCTGGGGGTAGCGGGGATAACGATCAGCGTCCTTCAGTAACTGTACGGGTTATCGATGTAGAAGCCTCTTTGAGGAAATTGGGTGTGGTACGAGGCAGTTTCGCCAATGCGACCGTTCAGTACTTCGACGATACTGGCCAAGTTGTGCTGCAGTTCAACGAAATGGATTCGATTCGAGGTATTGCTAGGATGATAAAGCGTGTGCGGTGGAGCAAGGGGGCCACTTTCACCTCAGTTGATCTGCAAAATGGTCCACGCGCACCAGTCGTCATCGCCTCACGTGCATTGGGCAGCACTTCGTTACCGAAACCGCCTCCCTATTCAAAAAAGTTTCGATTACCCATCCCCCTAGTTCCTGGCGGGTACTCCCAGCTGCGGTTCACGAGTGCTTTGGAGATGAATGTCATTGAGTGCAAAATACTCGAAATGTTCAAGAATTCAGCTGAGGATCCGTTAAAGTGGCATCTTCACTATTTCACACCATGTTACTTTAACAAGTGGCGGATGACCCGCGGGATTGTTTCAACTCTCATGCACTATGACCCCCAATTCCACTATATAGTGGAACGCTGCCGCTCCTCCTCATTATCGGGTGGCGGCGGAACTGGTGGTGGTTCCAACGGACGTGACGACACGACCGGTAACGATAACGGGGGAGCGTTGGTGTTGCGCCTCTACTCCGGCGAGAGATTGATGGAGGAGGTAAAGTTGCAGGAGTCTACGCTGCTGTTCCAGGTACGAGAAAATTTGATACGTTACGCCAGCCGTTGGTCGGTGGAGGTCCCTTCCCTTGAGGAGGCGGCCTTTCCGCTTAAGGAATTCAAGAAAGGTGGTGCGTGCACATTTAGGAATTTCGTTTCGTGGTTCCTACAGAACAGCGAGGTTTTCACAACTCATGGGGAAAATGTTTCCCTGGAACTTGAGATCACCACTAATGTGAGGATCCAGCTTGCTTCCTGTCGTGACTGGAGTGGACCAAGCCCAACACGTGATGAGTTGTGCAGGTTGTTTCTCGAGAGTCAGTTTCCCTTATTGGTGCCAATCGTCGAAATTCAAAAACGACTTTATTATTTTTTTGACAATTGTACTATTCCTGGCGAGCTCACAATCCGTTGCGTTGGCAGCGACGCATGTGTCGAGGGAGATAGGGTGATTAGGTGCAATTACCGCTGGGAATTATTACAGGTAGACTCAGGGACGGGTGCCGAATGCCTGTTAGCGTCGTTGGAGGCTACAGAGGGTGATTCGAGGCGAGCGGCACTTGAGAAACTCTTAACGAATGTGTGGACAAGTTACTGTGCAGCACCTAGACCTACGACGCAGGCGAAGCGGGGCTTAAAGTTGGAAGGTTCGGGCCACCCATCTCACCATTGTCCAAAAAGCACTATCGCATGGTATCAACATCTACTTGCTCAACAACGGGGCTTACATAAAGTTGTGCATGAGTATGATGCAAAGAACAATGTATTAACTGTTAAGGGCATCAGCGCAGACACAAACAAGGGGGTTAATGTGTCCGGTACAGTTATCCGGGTTGTACCACTAAGGAGTGAGTATCCACTTATCTTTCTTCTGCATCGGTACTACCGGATGGAACTGGGTCTCCCTGACCCCCCGCAGCCGAGGGGAGAGGATGAATTACGTGTAGTGAGCCTTTTAACGCTTTATCAAGATTGTAACCAGCATTTCCCAGCATCCTTCCCGCCAATCAGTGAGGTCATCACAACCATTAGCGGGAAGAATCACTGGCGGGTGATTCTACGGCTGCCTTCAAACCTTTTTGCACTTGAAACACCTAGTCACCTGGAGTACGTCTACCTCGGAAAAGGTAAACACGAAGGAAAGAGGGCAGTGGTATGCGATTTCTACAGATCCCTACATGGCAAAGCACCCGCGTCGTTGCAGGAATATCTATCGAAGGTAACTAGTTTGAGTCCTCCGACAGTTGGTGAGGAAAAGTGCTCTAGTTGTGTTCTCGATGGTATAAAACCTGTGGTTGTGGCAAAACCTCGTCGTGGCGGTCACAATAGCATGTATGACGAGTTGCAGCGGCTGATTGGGGAGGCCCTTCTTCAACATGTAGGCTACGAGGGTCTGGTGGAGTGCCGACTTAGCTACATTACCGGCATCTCTGCCAGCTATGTTGGCCAGTCTTCGTCTAATGATGATTGTGTTGACCTCTTTCGCGTAGTAATTAACACCGAGGAGTGGCTGCCATTTCAGCTACTGAGGGCTCTCGCGTCGTGCGCACGTCGTCTTTTATCCATAGTTGATCTTGAGGCTTCTCTATTTCGCCTCCGCTCCAGGTGGCCGTCGTTATTTTTGGAAGCTTCGTCTAATGAACGACTATTCTGCACGACTTTCCTGAGGCGTTATTGGGGCCTCCGCGTCTACGAAGGAGACGACGTGGACGAGTTTACAAAGGTTCCAGGTTCCATCTATCTTGTTGAACGCGTACGTCCTGTTAGCAGTGGTCGCGATTCCGGCCATTACGAGGCCTCATTACTGCTTTTGCAAGCACCGTTTCCTCCCAGCACCACAGCATTTACGAAAGTTTTGGCGTTGCATCGTAACGTCTCTGCGGCGCGCGCCCGGTTCGGTTTGTGGGCACAAGTATCACAGAAACTTGTGCGCCCACAGGAATCGGACGCACCTCTGGAAGCATTTGACCGAGCGGTTATCTCCACTTCCGGTGCCACTTCCTCTGGCACGGAGGTAAGGGGAGAATAAAAGGCCTCCAACATCTTAAAAGTTACGACAGTGTGAGAAGGAATGTTTGATGGAAAAAGAGAACGGATGAAGTCTGAATCTACGTGTTCGCACGGAACTGGAATGCAGCATTTTGCACTTCACATTGCCTGGCATCGTTTCCAATTTTTATTTGATTATTTTCCTGTTCCTGTTTCAGTGAATTATTCTGGATAGTTTCATTTCCCACAGTTAGAGTGTCTGATGCTGCAACATCCCGAATGTTTCCTCTGTTCTCTCTCCGAAGTTTACCACACAACCCAAAAGGACGAATATACCCTCCCATTACGCAGTCTTTGGCAGACGCGAATTCTGACGCATCTTATAGCCACATCAGAAGGAATTAGGTGTTCGTGCGGAGGTGGGCGTCTCTCTAGTCAGCGATACCAGACGGGGACCAAAGGAGAAGAAGTAGAAAAGGAAGCAGAGCGAGCTCGTACTTCAGGGTTGGGCAAGTGAAGTGTGTACGAATAGATGATTGCTGATGCGGAATGGAGTGAATTCGCTTCTGTGGAACTTGACGATGCCTTCATTGAGTCCTACATTAGGAACGGAGAGACCGCACGCGCCAGCAGCGGTGACGATGCAAGTCGAGACGAATCTCTTCGCAGTGGGAGTGCCAGCATGGAAGAAATTTTGGGGGAATGCTCTATGCAGAGCGTATGTGACGGCTTTGTGCGTAACTTTCTTACCGACGACACGATGGGCACGCTACATTACCTGCTGAAGGACTGCGATAGCTCGTTGAAAGATATCGCCGATATTTTGCACCGCTTCATTAGTAGTCTTGACACCACCAGGCAGGGTATTGAGGACGTGCGTCAGCAACTCCATCGAGTGATGCTTCAGCATGGCAACGCGACTTCAGCAGGTCGTGCTGTGCGGACTGTTTTGCAGCGTTTGCTTGTGTCTCCTCAGGTGGTGCGAATCATTACCCAGGGGGGTGAAGAGGAGCTAGGTCCACAATTCAAACACAGCGTGCAGGAATTGTTGTGTATTCTCAGAAAAAGCAGAAGGTACACCAATATTCTCCTTGTAAAGGAAGACAGTGGTTGCTACACTGCCGTTCCTGCTGGTGCCAGTGCCATCCCTGTTTTGGCGGACGCTGGTAACAGAGAAACTGTGCAGGTACCGTTGCTCGAATTCAAAATGTACCATGAGCAGATTGAACTGCTTAATCGCCTGACGGTGCTTGCATGTACGAAAGCGAAGCGGTTCCTCGCGAAGAAAATTGCCCTGCTAAGCGTGAAGAACACCAATGTGTCCATTCAACAGGAACACATCTTGAAACCAACAACCTTTTACTCCCGTTTGATAGACGAGGCGGTCACACTTCTCTGTCCCTCTAATGTGGGCGACATGAGTAATCAAACGAACCCGGAGTCTCCGGCATCGTTGCCTTACTGTATCGTTAAGGCTCTGCATAGCGAACTGCGTCGCGACTACTACGACATCATGTCCAAACTCTATCTGGAGCGCATTTGTCATTATGTGATGACGCTTAATTTGATGGAGAATACGGCTTCGACAGCGAACAAAACCGCACCTCACAAAGTGTCTGCGGTTCCGTGGGTCAATGAACTACCGTTAATTACAGACGACGAGGCTCCCAGTTCACAATCGGCCTTTGAGCTGGGTGAGCGTGCCGTAATCCTCCAGAATGTCTTTGCCCCGCCGCTTGTGCCGACTGTTGAGCAGGCGAAGTGGCGCTTACACTCGTACGAGGAGACATTTCGCTCACTGAACATACTGCTGTGCGACGCTGTCACCCACGAGTTCATATTCACCTTCACTTTTTTTTCGGGAGACATGTCTGTATTCGTGGATGTGTTCAAGCCAACTATACAGTTTATCGTGGATTATGTAGCCGAGGTGTTGTTAGCACAGAACACCAATAATGGTGTTTGGCGTGGTTTGCATGAACAATACCCCCAGACCGCCGTCAACACGGTATGCGGCAATGATTGCTATGGATTGCTTATTTTGATACGGTTATGCCATGATTTCAATTCGCTCATGAAGGATGTGCGGAGGTTATGCTGTTTGGAGGGGTTTTACGACTCGCTGCTGCTGCAGTTGTGGCCTTCATTCCAGCAAACTTTCGAACGCCAAGTACGAGCACTTCGCCTGGCTGACGTTCCCACCCTAGCGGACTCCTTTCTTAGGGCAGAGGATAAACAAGGAGTAAGTGACTGGGTGGCACGCATTCATCCATTAATAAAGCATTACGCGGCATTTACCAAAGCACTCGTCACCATTACCAGCGGATGCGGCTTCAACGGTAGTGATACAGAGGAGGGGTACGCAAAGGCAACGGCGCTGGCTAATCAATCAGTGCAAAAAGATAACGCCGATGGCAACGGTGCGACCGCAAGTGGTACCACTGGTGTGGGCGGCGATGGAAACAAAAACATTTCTTCTGAGGATGACGTGGGTTTCGAAGAGCTGCAACAGATTGCTTGGCGAATCATTGAAGAGGAACGAGCTAGTGACATGGCGGACAGTTCATCACGCTTTGCCGTCCTAGCAGGCAATCTTTCCTTTCTTCGCGTTGAAGTTGAACGTTTGCTCTGTAGTGTCACCGCACAGCTATTGGAAACCAGTCGTTGTGATCCCGATCAGCGGGAGCACCGGAACCTCGCTTTCCTACAGAATAATGTGCGCTATATTCTCAATGAGTGGCAAGAAGCTATCCGGAACGGTGGTGCACCAATGCTTGGCCCAGACTATTCCGCATTGGAAGAACTTGAGAAGACTTTGCGTAGCGGATTGGTACTTTCAATTATGAAACACCATTTCCCGCTCATTAATCGTGTCCTACAGAACGATGAACACATCGACGTGCTAGCCGTAGCAGAAGTCTTTTACCATAAGTGGAGGATCGAGCTTGAGGAATTGTGCAGAAACGTTCGGTCGCTGCTGCGTGACGAGAAGTGTAAAGAGGAGTTGCTGGCTCAGGTTTGCACAGAAGTGTTGCTGTGGAATACACGTTTTATTGCTTGCCTTTCAAAAGCAACTGATGATGCTGCAGCTAGTGGTGTCTCTACTCCATCATCTTCATGTTTTACTGTAACTAACCAGCAGATGATACAGCATATACGCACTCTCGCGGCGATAGCGGAAAGCAAAGATGATGATGAGGAGGGATAGTTAAAGGGAACAAGGGGTTGCTGGCTGACTTCTCCATTTAGGGAGGAGGGGGAACATTTGCTTTTTTTTCCTTCTTTCGATGAAGACATCGCCGGTTATCCGATGAACCTCATTGGCATTTGTCCCTCTCTTTTGCACTCGCGCGGTGTATTGCTTTTGTTGCTTTGTCTGCTCCCCCTTTTTTTTGTGGAGACAAACAAAAGGGAATTGAGGGATATCCTCCTCTACTTTTCTCTAATATACTGTTCTTTCTTCTGAACTTCTTTCTCATTTTCTCTTTTCTGTTCTTTTCTTCTTTTCACTGTTTTGGAGGCTTAGCAAGTGGCCGGCAGGGCATTATCAAGACAGAAGAAAGGAATATAAATGGGCCGTATAGCAAACCTACGAGGGAAAACACCATTGCCATAACTCAATCGAACGGCCGTTGAGTCGCCGGAATTTTTGGAGCAAAAGTTTCTCAATGTTTAGAACTTGAATTGTTACCACTGTCATTTTTTTTCTTTCATATCATCCTCCGCATCTCTTTGTATTGTTGAGGTGCTGCAGCGTGGCAAGGGAGAAAGAGGATAGTGAATAGTGTTATCAAGCTTATTTATGAAGGGTTGCAGTTAACTACAAAGAGGAGGGAGAGAAACGTGAAAGGTGAAAAGTTGGGGTAGATGGAAAGTGTCAGTTAATACATGTCTCGCCGCTCTGCTTTTGTAAGTCATTTCCCTTTTCTATTTTTTTTTGTGTTTTATTGTTTACTTTAAAACAGGGCATATTAACAAGGGGGGAAGGATTAAAACGCAAAAAAAAAAAGAAACAAAAAAGATAAAAAGAAACTAGGTAGGTGATAAATATTATTTTGGCTACGTCTATTTTCCCTTAGCGTTTGTTTTCCGGTTTTTTTAAATAGCATTTGTTTAGATTTACACGCAAAAAAAAAACTTTCCCACATTTCATACACCCAAACTGCTACAGACAGGTGTGGTGTGACGTATAGAACAAATAGAATTTTGGAGCGAAAGGGGGCCTTTTAGTAATTAACTTGTCAACTGAGGTAAGTGCAGTACTGCACAGGAACAGAAAAGTAACAAGTGGCAGAAGGATCCGTTTTTGTACTGAGGAGTCCATCATCTGACGGAATTTCAGCAAGGGTTTGTTCAGCGAAGGTGACTGGTACGGATACATTTTTTTTTTTTTGTGTGTGTGTCAGAAAGTGATTCGTGGGGAAGATGAGTTACAATACCAGTAGCAGCAGCGATAGTTTACTCTGTGAAATAGACGTCAACATTCAGCAGCAGTTGGATAACAGTAACTTTTTCCTTCCCGTACCGAAGCATCTTTGGAATGTACAATCGAAAAAAGACAAGCACCGATGTCAGGGGGGAGGGACGTCGCCTAAAAACACTGCACAATCCAATCAACCGAGTACTGAAATGACATGCGTCATGCTGCAGAAGAGTATGCGAAATGCTCTCTGCAACCTAGAGCTTATGTACACGAACGACACTGAGCGATTGAAACAGCGACTGTCTGAGGAGTTTCACCGCCTCCGCGAAAGCGCCGCGGAGCGGACGCGACAGCTAATTGATTTATCAACGAAAGCACAACCTTTGAGTTACCGCGTTTTGTTTGTGCTGAACCTCCGCCGGTGGATGCTCTGCAGGGGGTTCGAATTTGCTCTGCAGGACCTTAAGGACTGGCTCCGACTGGCGCTTCTACTGCGAGAAACCGATACACTACATTTTCTAAGGGAATGCACGAAGAAGTTAGGTCCGTATGCGCGGCAGCGCGTAGAAGACGCTCTAATCCTACACGGCTCAGATATCGATTCTGTCTGCCAAGTTGTGATGGACATTCCCGTTCCCACCGATGAAACGACAACGTTTGGGGGTCCTTATTATAATTTGACTCTTAACGATCTAATAGCAATGGGTGACGAGGATACACACAGCGTGCATGTGGTTAATGCGCAGCATACGATGCCGTCGCACGTGCGAGAAGGGCTCGTTGAGTGGATGTTGCTTGTCAATGTGGAGTTGAATCTGCAGTTGGAGACATTCTTCCTCGCAGTTTCTATACTTGACCGCTATTTACTCCGTGCAACCATCCAACCCGATCGCGAATACCTCACGGCCTACGCTATTCTATTGCTAGCGTCGAAGGTGGAGGAAAAGTGCCTTTTCCCGTTGCGTGACTCCGTTAGACTTTGTGGGAAAACATACAAGGTGGGTGTCCTGATTGCGACAACCAACCGTATATTTGAAGTACTGGACTGCAATGTCGTGTACGCTACGCTTAGCAACGTGGGATTCGGTTTTTTGTGGCAGCAGGAACCTGCAGCATGTGAAAAGCAGTACTCGTTTCTCACATACATCCTTACAACACTTGCCATTCGCACGCAATACAGGCAGTATAGACTCTCTGCACTAGCAGCCGCAGCTGTCTATGTGAGCCGACTGCGGTTTAATATCCCAACGGGTCGACCCTGTGATGAGGTGGTTGTGCTTCTGCCAGTTATTAAGGATGCAATCAGTTGCAATATATCAGCGAGATCGGGAGGTGTGTACGACCTCTTCAAGAGAAGCTGCTTCCATGAGGCCAGTCGTTTCCCGCTGCCAGACCTTCTGTACGGTCTTTGATACCAAAGCGGTGTTGAGGTGAGCCCTACTCGATAATTATCACTCTTCATATACAGCAAGCATGTTGCGTCATATTGTTTGCTTCATGATTTTATTTATTTTACTGCTTCCTTCCCCTCACTTTTATTCTTTATTTCTCTATTGCTGGGCTTGCATGCACTGCAAAATACATAGAAGTGACTAACGGTCCGCCGTCGCCAGAAAAAAAATGAGGCGATGTCGTATGGTTATGTTAGTAGAAGCTATTCGTTTCCTTTTTTGTGCTTTCAATATATATATGCCTATTTCCACCCGCTCTTAATTACTTTCCTTGCTTTAGATAAGATTTTAAAGTTTTCCATAGATTGACTGGTGTGTGAGACCAGTCGCTGCCCGAATCTTCGAAGGTGAACTTCTCTCTTGATCGTTTTATTTACCTTATTTGTTGTCTTTTTTTTTTTTGCTTCTTCCCTCTTTTTTATAAAGTTGTCCGTTCTTTTTTAATTTTGAATGGGGGTTCCACGGCTGGAACAAAATCTGAAGGGATTCTGGGTGTGAATACGACAAAAAATAATCACATAAATACAAAATAAATAGAAAAAATTTGGGTACAAGTGTCTTCCCTCCTTTAGTATTTACCCTTCGACCGTGCGTATTTATGTGACAACGCAAGGATTGAGGCAATGTTTGATGGATACAACAATCGAATTAAATGCAATGGCGTGAATATTTACTCTTTACAACAGTCACATGTGTTCATGTGCTTGTTATATGTGTTTGTGTTTGCGTTTTTTTGTGTGTGTGTGTGTGACGTGAAGGTGACTGCGGCCTGCAACCCTCTTCTGCTATGCTAATGCACGCTTTCTCATAGATTTACACATTTTTTGTTTTTGTTTTCCTTTCTTGTGACGGGCTCACGTATGCCTGTGGGTGCTTATCTTATAGATCTTACGTTCGTACATGCAGAGAGATATATACATGCACTTATTTGTCGCAGGTGCAGTGCCATTGTTATTTCCGTTCTCTCTCTAATTCTCTCTTTCTTTACGCAGCGTAGCGCAGATGCACTGAGTCATAAGTATCTTACATTTTTTTCTTTCTTTCTTTTACTTTTCTTTTTATGATATAATTTTTTTTGTTTTCACAAATGCGTTTTTAATGAAACGTCGCTCTTTTGCGGCCGACATCATTACCGCGTGGTCCCTACGCTCTGTGTCTTCCTTACGAGGACAATTTGTTACCTGAAGTGATCCATAAATTTAAGTATGATACCGCGTTGCGGTTCCTCTCCTTCTGTTTGTGGGACTTACGTTTCCATTCCGTTTATGCTTTGTGAATGGTGGGGGAGGTAAAACCATGTTTTATTTTTTCTCATCCCTTTTTTGATATTTCGTTTATATTAGCGTTCCGTTAAGTGGAACGGGGCGGCTTCTTAAGCTGAGGTACAAGCAGTTGTATTACCCAACCACACGTATCACATTAAATAAAGCAGAAGGGAGTTTTAGTGCACCATTTAGCACCTTCAGACAAGAGATTTAGCATTTTCTCACAGGTATTTGTTCTTTTAAAAAAAATTTTATAGTGTATTTTGTTTTTTGTTCTTTCTTGACACGAGACGTCCCTTTCGTTTGTTTGCTTTGTCACCCTTTCCCTTCTTTGAGCGACATTGCCTTTATTTTTTCATTCTGTTCCCTCTTGAGGCGCTTTACGGGGGGTCACCTCTTTCCAACTCGTTTCATTCGGCTTCATCCCGCACGAGTAATGCCTGAGGCGGTTGTAATTGACGGCAGAGCGGTGGCGAAGGCCATTCAAAAGGAACTGACTGAAGAGGTCGCATTGTTGGAACGCCGTTACAAAGGAAGACGTCCGGGGCTCTCCACCATCATTTGCGGTAAGCGTAAGGACTCTCAAACGTATGTCCGCTTGAAACGTAAGGCCGCTGCCGCTTGCGGGTTTCGCAACTTTAGTGTGGAACTCCCTGCAAATGTTACGCAGGAAGCTTTGGAACGGGAGGTGATTAGGTTAAACGAGGAGGAAGCATGCCATAGCATCGTTGTGCAGTTACCGCTTCCGCCGCACATCGACAAGGTGGCAGCGTTATCGAAGATTAAGCCGGAGAAGGATGCAGACTGTTTACTTCCAGTCAATGTGGGTCAGCTCCACATTAGGGAACGCAATCCTGCCATTGTTCCGTGCACCGCATCTGCCGTCATGGAGTTGCTTAAGTGCAGTGGCGTGGAAATATGTGGAAAGCGGGTAGTGGTGCTTGGACGGGGTGACATCGCTGGTCTGCCCGTTGCCACTTTGCTGGCAAATGAAGATGCCACGGTTACTGTAGTGCACTCCGCGACGCCACTATGTGACATTGCGGACATTGTTCGAGCGTCCGATATAGTTGTGTCTGCTGCAGGTCAGCCGGGCCTTGTTCGCGGGGAGTGGATCAAGCTTGGTGCTGCAGTTATTGACGTGGGCACCACACCCGTCGCCGATCCATCGAAGGTGCCGGGATATCGTCTTGTGGGTGACGTTTGCTTTGATGTGGCGCGTAAGCGAGCCGCTTATATCACACCTGTGCCCGGCGGTGTTGGTCCTGTGACTGTGAGCATGCTGCTGAAGAACACTCTTACGATGTTTAAAAGAAGCGTTCGTGCCTTGTGAGTTACAGTACGGACGGATGGGGGCCTCATATGTCGGATCCCAATGGTAGTTGATACTTTACTTTTTCGTTGTTCCGTCCTTTTAGAGGGTGTGGTGACATATGCTGGCGGATGTAAGCACATAGCGCAACAACAACACTACTACTATCACTACTCGGTGCGTATTGTTGTGGTGGTAATGTATTGAATTATGCGGGTTCAAACGCCACGTGATGGCAGCGCGTTTGACAGAGAAGAGAAGATATACCTTCAGTACCCCACCCGTTACCTTAAACTTGTGTGTGTGTGTGTGTGTGTGTGTGAAGTATTTAAACGTCGCATTTCTACCTTTGTATTTCCATAATTTGTTCGTATTCGCACTTGAGTTGAGTTTCATATCCATTAGGTTCATAGTGGTTTTGACTGCGGTGGGTAAACATCACATATTCGTTTGCTATGTAGTAAATGGAAAGTAAAGTGACTCCCCCTCCTGCTTGTCCTTTACCACCCTGTTCCTCTTTGTTCCCGTACCATTCATTCTTACATTTACTCTTTTGTTTCTTTACGGTACCCGAGTTATGTTATTTTCCCTTTGTTTTCTTCCCTTATTTTGTTGTTATTACTCCCTTTGTAATGTTCCACCTTGTTTGCGCCCCACGCGCTCTCTCTTCCAGCCACGACTATGCGCCCAGCTCCGATGGACTGCCTGGTGTGCTCAGGGCGCCTGCCCGTGCAGACTGCCTTTAATCGCATGGCTGCTATACAGGAGGAAATTGCGCGAATTGATGACCAACTGGCTACACTTTATTTGACTGAGAATATGGCGGCGACGTCCCCAAAGGAGGCACCCACCGACGAATCGATTGATCAAACGATAGCCCACATGCTTGCAGTCGAACTGTGCCAACTCTCCGCGTCAGGTGACACGGTTGGCATACGCGTTCTGCTTAGTGGTGGGGCGGATTGCAATTGTGTTGATTATCACGGGCGCACACCTCTGCATCTTGCCTGTCTTATGGGACACGTCACGGTGGCTAGGGTTCTTCTTGAGTTCGGCGCCGACGTGACGGCAACAGACAAAGAGGGCAAAACTCCGATGGATCTTGCGGTTAGAAGCGACACGCGAGAAATAGTGGAGCTCCTAATGAGTCACTGCATCTGTGATTCCTCTGGTGGTGCTCGCAGCCCCCCGCAGGAACTCGATGGTGTACTGGGTGAGGGTTTGCAAGAAGATTCTCCTCTGACAGCAACACATCCAGACTTTTCCAGTCTTCCGCGACCCATGATGGGGAGCCTTATTGTAATAATGGTGGGACTTCCAGCGCGTGGGAAAATGTACACTGCGCGGCAGATTCAGCGCTACTTTCAGTGGAACGGATTGCAAAGTTCTATTTTCACCTACGACAATTATGTGCATCAACTAGCGCCAAGACAACCCGCTTCTTGTGACATAACACAGGACGTAGATATGGAATTGCGGGTAGCAAAGGCCATTGCGCACGACATGACACATTTCATTCACCAGGAAGATGGCGTTGCTGTACTTGCTGGAAGCAATGTTACTTCGGTCCGTCGCATGGCCTTATTTAACGCAGTGATGGAAACGGGGCACATCCGACAGGGACGCGTCGTGTTTGTTGAAGTTATTAACACAGTGTCTGAACGTATACGGAACAACGTTCTTCTTGCGAAGGAAATGGTCACTGGCGCCTCCGACAGGTTTGTCGAAGAGTATTATGAAAAAATGGAGCAGTTGGAGGCAGTGTACACCTCACTTGACCCCGTTGTAGACAAGGACCTTACATACATTCGCGTTGAAAATGGAGAGGTTTTTTCACTCAACAATATATCCGGGTGGATGCCTTCACGCTTGGCGTATATGCTGCACAACTTGAACCCATGCTCTCACAATATTTACCTCACACGCTCTGGAGAGTACATCGATCTCGTTGACCAGCGTATCGGCGGAAACTCACCACTCACGGAGCGGGGTAGAGCATATGGTAGGGCGATATTTGAGTACTTTCGCCGGGAACATGGAGCAGAGCGGTTTGTTGTGATGAGTAGTTGCGCCGTTCGCTGTACGGAAACTGTACATTACTTTGATAAACGCAACGAGCTGTCGCAAGATCCATATTTTGCATCTGGTTCAACCAGCCCAGCCGTGAATTGTCGTGTGTCGTACCTCCCTACACTCGACGACATCAACCGTGGGGATTGTGAGGGAATGCTTTTATCCGACGTGCGTCGTACGATGCCTGGGACGCTTAGGAATATTTTGGATGACCCCTACCTGACCGCGTGGCCTAACGGCGAGTGTACACACCAAGTGTTTAATGCGCGACTTGAGCCGCTCATTCACGACATTCAGGCAAGTGACCACTCTGTTCTCGTAGTTTCACATCTCCATCTTCTTCAAGGCCTTTACTCCTACTTTGTCTGCAAGGACGGCAACGTGATCGCACCGCAAAATGCGTACACAATTGATATACCGCTGGAATGTGTGGTGAAGATTCGACGTGTGGGTGACAACCGTGTGGCGGAGATAATTGATCTTTCCCATGAGGTTGACCGTATTGCGCAGCTCTACCATAGGGGCGCTCAACGGCACTGCCGCCGCACAGAGGACTTCAACAAACTTTGAGGGAAGCCTGAAGGGAATTTGTAGAAGTAGAAACAAGGTCGATGCCGTCTTGTTTATGGGTTTGAGGTATTTGCCTATTAAATTCATAACTCTGTGCGCCTTTATATATACGTATATGTTAATGGTCACGTGATATGTTTGGGTTTATGCCCCTCCCTACCCCTCCCCACAGTCAAAGGAATATAGGGAGAGAAGTACCGGAATGACTGCCTTATGGGAGTCATGTTGCCACCGTCGGTTCTCCTCTTGCCAGACACCTTAAAGTTGATCCACATTATCTTATACTTATTTCAGCGTACGTTTAACAGCACGGCCTGCGTTGGTGTGGTGTGCTGTCTTGCAGTGAAATTATCTCTCTCTGATTGCTAGTCAACGCACATGGCTTTCCTTGTATTTTTTAATTAAAACTTATTGTTTCTCTCTGATTGTCTTTTTTTTTTTTTCCTTTCGCTTGCCATGTTTTTTTTTTCCCTTTCTTCCTGTCTGACTATCAACTTACAATTGACTCACTTAAAAAAAAAAAAGGAGGCGGGAAAAAAAAGGCACGTGAAGAGAAGACACACTGAGACGCAAACATTAAGTTTAGACAAGTTCATTTTAAAGGGGTTTCAGTGAGAAACAACTGTTAGAAAAAGCAACCCTTGGACGGCGGGCGGCCGGCTTCCCAAAGCGGATTGGCTTCCTAAAGTCGTATAAATATATCCAGTAGAATATTTACTGCTTGGGGGGATGTCACTTAAAGCGAAGATCGACGTCTTCCCCTTTGACGGTTATCTGCTGCAGGATCCTTCGGTGGTCAGTGTTATGCAGGCAGTTGTGCGGGGAAACAAGACAGGAGGCACCGGTGTTGGAAACAGCGGCGGCGCGAGTGGCAACGAAACCGGCAGTGGTGGTGTGGGAGGTGGTAACGCAAACAAACGACGTGAGGCGGGCGGCGGGACAACAAATTCTGAACGGCGCATAAAAACACCATTGGAGAAGCTCATGAGCCTCAGGGCACGGTGCCGAGAGCAGCAGCGCGTCCAGTCAGTTGAAGGCGTACTACTTGTGCATGCGCACGACCATCCTCACGTGTTACTTCTAAGGCACAACGTTAAAACAACGAATCGCTCGCGCGTATTACCTGCGACGAACACAAACAGTACCGCCGTGTATCGGCTTCCCGGTGGACGGTGCAGGAATGGGGAACCGGAGGAGCTGTGTCTTCTCCGCAAACTAGGAAGGGATCTTCTCAACGAATCAAAACGTTTGACTTCGTCCTCTACAGCGGAGGAGGAACGGAGTGAAGTGGTGGTTGATGTCGGTAGCGCACATCCCAATGGCACCGCTGTTACTGCTTCATCATCTTCATTTCGAGTGGGTGAAGTGTTGGCGCGGTGGTATAGACCACACTTTGATCCCTTGATGTATCCGTACGTTCCGGCTCACGTTGCGGAGAATGATGTAAGGGAAGTACGCACCATTTTTCTCGTTCACATGCCACCCCGCATGCTGCTGACGGGAACGTACGGAGATGAGGAACTTGTGGCCGCTCCATTGTTCGATCTCTACGACAATACGGCGAAGTACGGCGTGTTAATTGCCTCTATTCCAACACTTCTTTCTCGTGTAAACATAAACTATTGCAGGTAACGTTGGCGCGAATGGGCCATTTTTGTGTAATTTGTCTAATAGCTGCAATGGTGAGGTTTTCTTATGCGCACGCGAGCTCGAAGTGGGAAGCTACAGTCATTTGTTGCGGCGGGCGGTCCGTTTCACCATCGCGTGGTTTATATCCTCCTATCACTCCCCTCCTTTCTTTCTTTTTACTACCTCGTTCCTTATACCTGAATGAATTTAGTGAGCTTTCCCGTAGTGATACATAACAAAATTATTCGCTCTTGCTTCAGTCATATATTTGTACTTAAGAAAACAAATAACCAAGAGGGAAAGGGGAGATAAAGCAGGCGCGGGTGAAAGTGTTGGCCACTGTTATTTGTTGTTGTTGAGTAGTGTTGTCCAAAATATAGTTCACCCGGCTGCGATTCCTTTTAAGGTTTCCATCGCGCGAACTGGCGTGTGCCAGGTGTTAATATTGAATGGGTCAGAAGCCGTCCATCACAACTTTGCTCCGTCAGTGTATATATAATCAGGACACCGACGGTTTTCGAGCACTTATCGGTGAGCACGAGAACGAATTAATACCCGGCTGTCTTGAGGACAATATTTTTGTTGAGGTAATAACGAAGAAATGTGAACCGGAGATTGTTGACACTGTAGTGAAATTGGCAAACGAGAATCAGCTTGCATCGTTGGTTGCTACGGCCGTTCTCTATGATCATTCGCTACCACTGGGGCCTCTCTTCGGCATGATGAAGGAACGTGAGCGCACGATAGAGGAACACCAACTGAAGTATCTTTTCCTTACACTCTGCGAGCGAGGTCGGACGGAGGCAGTTCGTGTATTTGTAGAGAACAAGTGTTATGACCCTTCTGATCCACGCCCCCTCCGGGCTGTGGTACGTGGGCAACTGAAGAATCCCAACGTGGATACCGACTTACTTATGTTAGTTCTCTCCAGTCATGCACCACAGCCGGATGACGTTAAGTGTCTCATCGAAACCTATCTTGCCGAAGCAGAAAACGGTGATGTGCGCAAAGTCGTTGAAAAGTGCTTGGTAGGTTTCCACCAATAGCGTTATATTTATTTATTTTTTTCGCTCAATTTAAGCGAGTGAAACACAGGGCGTTTCCTACCTTTTTTCTCATCGTGTTGGGTTTGCCACCACTTTTCACGTGTTTGCCCACGCGACGATACTAAAACATAAAATTTTCACCTCGCGCATTTAGTGAATACGCGCGGATTCGTAGTCTTTTCTCTGACAACCCATGCCAAAGTAATGTTGGCCCCAACTTTTTGGTATGCCATCATTTCTTTCTTTTTTTTTTTGTATAAAAAAAACCTTTTCCTACGACGTGATAATCATGCATCACGCTGTATCATCCATTTCCCTACATGTGTTGTTGCTTTTATTGTTGTTGATAACTCTGTAATTTCTTTTTCCGTGCGTTCCTTTTTTTTTTTTTGCGCCTGCTCACGACAGGCCGGACTACTGTGATAGGACGCCATTGATATCGCATGAGACGCTGCATCCCTCCATCTGTGCTTCGTGGAGTTCTGCTGCTGCAAACGCGACTTGTGTCTACGAATACGCAAACGCCACCATCAGGTTGTGCAACAAAAATACAGAATGAATCACCGATGAACGGTTCATTTAATTTGCCGCGTGAGCGACAGATCCTCGGCGGGCTTCATGCGGACTGGCGCACTCAAATGAAACGTTCCGGTTCTATTCTCAACGACATCACGCCGGCACTCCCTGATACTAAGCGAACCGAGGAGCAGCGTCGTCGAGTTGCAGGGTGGAGGCCTGTGGTGAAACTACTGGGGGATCAGCGTTTGCGCATTGCCATTGTGGGGCGCATGAACAGCGGTAAGTCTTCGTTATTCAACCTGCTCCGCCTGGAACCCACCGTGCCTGGTCGTAGTAATGTTGTGCGTGACTTCGATGGCATAACTCGTGACTCGGTTGAGGGTCAGGCACAACTGGAAGGGATGCATTTCACTATTATTGACACACCAGGAATGGTGCAGGGACGAATGGTTGAGGAGGCGTTTCGCACGGTGGAAACCGCCGATGCAGCGATCTTTGTGACTGCTGTTGATGAGGACATTATGCCTGAAGAATTAAGCCTTATGCAATATCTTCATCTCAAACATATGCCGGTGGTGTTGTTGGCTAACAAGATGGATCTCATACAGGAGGAAGAGGAAGAGGCGGTGCTCGACCGCTACAACTCGCTTGGATTTGGAAATGCCATCCCTTTCTCTGCAAGGCGTAAGTCGGGGCTGGAGATGCTTGCTGCTGTGCTAGAGCCGTTATATCATATCCACGCCATGCATAAGGTGGAAAATGATTGGGACATTGAAGATCTGGCAATGCAGGGTGATGAGAGTGCGATGGAGGAGATTCGGGAACGAAATTGCAGCGATCGTTTTATCCGCATCGCCATCGTTGGAAGGACAAATAGTGGTAAGTCGAGTTTAGTAAACAGACTGGTGGGGTTTGAACGGAATCGAGCCGTAGATGAGAAAAATTCCACACGCGATCCCGTGGAGCTGCCATGCAGTTACAAAGGTCGTAAGCTCAAGTTAATTGACACTGCTGGACTGGCACGCCATCGCTACCGTGCCGATCGTGATTTTATCGGACGTATCCACGGATTGTCTGTCAATGAGATTCGTTTTGCCCACGTTGTTATTGTGGTGTTTGATGCAACGGAGGGTCATCCTAATAAGTACGACATGGCCGTCCTTCACTCCGTAGCCGCTGAGGGGAGACCTTTTCTATTGTGCGCAAACAAATGGGACGCTGTACTGGATCAAAGCGCTACTGCGGAAGCCATTGACTTTAAGATTAAGCGACAAGTGCGGGAGGTAAAATATAGCAATGCGGTTGTGGTGTCCGCGCACACTGGGCTGAACCTTACTCTGTTGATGGACCAAGCACTCGAGTTATATGATAAATGGAATAAACGTGTTCGACGAGCGGAGCTGACTCGCCTTTGGAGGAAAATGGAAAAATCTGTTATCATTCCTTATCACGTGGCGCGGATTGGTCGAATAACGCAGGTAAATACGAGACCTCCAACGTTTCTCTTGCAGTTACAAACAAAAAATGATTCCAATACGTTACCAAAGGCTCTTCAGGAAATGATGAAGAACACGCTTGTCGAGGAGTTTGACTTCCGCGGGGTACCGATTCGACTAATACAGGAGGTAAAGGATTCCAACCCTGACTACATCTAATGCTTACAGGGAAGTCAACACTATAAAATGATAAGGAAGACGTTGGATGAAATCGGTATGTGATAAGTGCATCGAGGTCCTGCGTTGAATAAGTGGTATTGCGGTATTTTTTGCGGCGGTTGGTGTGCGAAGCACACCGTGTTATGGAAAGTTGAAACTATATGGATACAGGTTCCTGGTTGTTTGCCAGCTACTTTCTGCGTCGATTAACTCGACTTATGGGGAAGGAGTGCACGACGCTTTACGCGTTGTTGTGAATGCTCTCTTCTCTAGTCACAGTGGAGCCATCACGAATCGTTCTAAGCCCCCCCCCCGCCTTGGGTTTACGTGCGTGGCGTTTATCAACTGAGTGAGAAGAATTTTTTCTTTTACTTATCCTTATTTTGGAGAGGTCTTGGGAACTCTGGTACATATGTATAGATGCATGTATTTTTGTCTTCTGTGGATGACTTCCCTTTTTCCTCCTTCATTGTCTACGTTTGTTTTTTGCGGTGAAATGTATTCATACGAGTGGTGTAGTTCCTCAACTAATCCCACCGCGTCTCCGTGGGGCTTGGAAAAGAAGAACAACTAAGAGAGGGAGGGAGAGGGAAGAGATACAAGTTTTTTTTCTTCGGGAAGAAGGAGGGGAAGAAGGGTGACACCGCTTAGACGTTAGTTCCATGGGCAAAAGACGGAGGTCCATCGGAGAATTGCCGGATGAAACGGGCTTCAACGGTGACAATAGAGGAGATATCGATGATGTGGATGCGGGCGATGTGATGGAGCACATACTTGAAGAGGGGGAGGAAGAGGTGGATGATGATTGTGAAGATGATGACGACGAACCAACTGGAGCGGGACCATCTCCTCCGTCGTTAGGTGCGTATATTTGGGGTGAGGTGAGCATGGCTCTTTACGTATCCATGCTGAAACAACTCCACCATATTTGTGGTTGCATCGCAATACAACCTTCGTCGGAAGAACGACGGAAGCTGATTGCCAAGGCACGAACGCAAACGAAAGCATTATGGGACTTGGAAATGTTGAGCAGTGACTCGTCTGAACAGGAGGATTTAGCTGAGTATTTTCATTCGCAGATAAGTAGCCTACTAGACAACGTTACCTCGCTTGCCGAGTCAGACATGAAGGCTGGTGAGCTGTGTCAAGCGTTCCTTCAAACACTAAACATGTTTGGATTCCCCGAAGAGGAGAATTTGGATGAGGTGCAGTTACAAGCTAACATTAGAAAAAGCGCCGAACTGCAGTGCTATTCATACCAGCAGCGCACTTCTAATCAACTGAATGTGTTGCGGAGATATGAGGGAGACCGACGTAGTGAGGATCAGTATTTGCAGCCGCGTGTTGGCCGTGTTGTACGCTTTCCCATTCCTCACCCCCATGAAGAGGTGAATACAAGAATTCAACTTATTGAACCAAAGCGACGCCGACCACCACTCGAGGAAAACCGCATCTGCTCCCACCCAAAACGTGCAACAGCGTTTGGTATGGAGGACGTGCTTGTGGATGAGGAACTGCAGTTTCGCGCGCTTGTTATGCTCGGCCGCCACCTTGACACGTTCTGTTCCATCCAACATATCTCACCATATCTGCGCTTAACGGTATGGAACCTACTAGACCGCGACGAGGAGATTTTTGAGCGACTTTGTGAGGTCCCTAAAGGTGATGATGATACGGCTGTGCATCTCCAGCTTCTGACGGAATTGCGGCAGAGGGTAGCAAGGAAACGTATGGCGTTTGAATCCACCCGGGTTGGGGCCCGAGAGTGCGTGGCCCGTCTCACTTGGAGTGCAGTGAGTGCGCGATGGAGAGATCAGGTACTCTGTGCAGTGGAGGAAGTGGAGGATGCGGATTGGTGTTTACTGCGTGACTCCGCCAAGGTGGGGACACGTGCCATCTTCCCCAACTATGCGGTCTGTTCGGCTGTAAGGGATATTGCGCTGAAAGCTCTGCGTCGTGTGCGAGACGGGACAATTGACTGTGGCGGCATTGACGACGCGGCAGACTGTTATGAGGTGATTGCCCGTGTGTTGGTGCCAATACTCGAGGGAGGACAGCCGATGTTTCCCATGGACGACACATCCGATAGTGACGGGGAACGGGAGAGAGAAGCATGTAGGAGGAAGGAACCGAGGGGGAAAGCACAACGGCCATTCCATTATGGTGAGTTGTGCCGACGTTTCGCTACACTCATGTCGAGAGGCGAGGATGCGGAACTGACTGACACGAAAGTTGCACGTAGCGTACGGTGGAATCTTAACTGCGAGACATTGCTGGCGGAAGAGGGCGTCGTTTGTACCTTTCTTACCGGTATGTTCGTTTGGCCCCTTCAATGCTTGGCGTCATTTCTGGAGTTGGTTGCTGCGGGGCGCCACTCTGTTGATGGGTTGCGGAAGTTCTCGGCCGCATTTGTTCCATCTAACTGGAGTGACGAGAGGGGGGTACTGGAATACCTTTTGAGGCGCGAACCCACAAACTTACCGCTGACGGCCTTTGTTGCCTTCCCTCGTCTCATCAGGGACGTATATATCTCTGCTCGCTGGCTCCTTAACGACAAGTGCTTTGCGGCTGTAGTGGCTTGCCGGCGTGAAGCGTGTAAATTACCCTCTAATAAAGCTGCAATCAACTTTATACAGTGGAAGGCTCTTTCCAATGTACTTGCTGAGGTCGGCTATAAGGATGAACTATTAGCACTAACTGTACGCGGTGCTCTACCTTCTGATGCAGACGAGGGGAAACTGTGGAGTGTGGCGGAGTTGCAACACACTGTGAGGGCATGGATCGACGGTGTCGAACTGATGTTGCTAGCCGAAAAGAGTGCCATGGTCAGCGGAGCTACCTCGGCAACAGGGACGGCGTTTGTGGTTGGTAGGAGTGACAGCAAGAGTGACGGCGAAGGATAGCTGATCCGCCGTACGATTCTTTGGGTTTGTCCATTCCTTACTGTCATTTACTAAACTTGTGTCGGCATGCCTTCCAGAGCATTTCATTTCTGTCCCAACTGGTCATGTTTCCCCCATTCGCTCCTTTTCTTTTTCTGTTCATCGTCATTTTGATACCATTTTACCGCCCCCTTTCATTTCTGCTTCGTGCTCCGTAGATCATATGGGGGGTAGAAACACGGGGGATGTTTCACTCTCGCAACTTAGTGAAGTAAGTGCAAAGGCAGAGGCATTAAGGGAGAATCTACGGAAGGCTCTGATCGACCACGCGCCAAGGTTTGAGGTGTGCGTCTTTGAATCCCTCATGTGTCTTCTTGACAACTTCTTGCAACCTCCTGCTTCTGATAACTTTTCTCACTCAGTTCGAGAGGATACAAACTATCTCATCGAACGGTATTACTTGCAAGAGGTCTTTGCAGCACTGTTACTACTTGTTGGTGAAGATGACTTGGATGGTGTGGAGGTGGCTGTTGGGAGTGCCCCCCATCGAGTGGCATCGGAAGTACCACAGTCTGCATTCTACGTTGACATTCACACAAGACGCTACTGTCGTGAACTGCTGCTTTACCTCTGCTTCTCGCGTGTGCATAAAAAGCGGCGCGTCGTACGTGCACTTTACCCGCTTCTTCTTAATGGCAGTACGAAGCAGAGTGGAGAAGTATCGCAAAATCACATTAGTGAAGGACTCTTTGCTTCCTCCAGGTTTAAATCGAGGAAGAAACTGGTTTCCGGCATACTTAACGGCATTGTACTCTCATTCCCCGATGGGATTAGGTCTGTAATTGACGTGTTACTACTCGATGACCGCGTGGACGACTCCATGAGCGTACATGCAGCTAAGCATATCGCAAGCCTCTTCACCATCAAACTGGACCATGCGTGGTTGTGTGGAGACCATTGGAAATCTGAGAAAGAGGAACAACAGGAAAATGAGCAGATTGTTACTGTTAGGTATTGCAAGAATATTTCACTGGAGGAGCAGATTCGCGCTCTTTCGTCGCAGTTGGTGGCGATTGCCGTCTGCCACGCTGCTGCGCCTTTGTTGGCTAAGGAAAAGGTGGCTCTTCCTGCTTTTTTACAGGGAAAGCAAAAACTGGAGAGGAACCTACTGGTGAAGCCCGAAACCCTGGAGGAACGTCTCCACATTTGCCTTGCGACAATACTGAACACCGTGTCGCAGTTACCGCTTCGCAGCGAGGACGAAACCTATTTTAAGCGTTGCTACAAGCGTTTTTATCTTTATAACAAGTATTTCTTTACCCCGGCTTTTCGCGCTCTCACTCTCCGCACCTCCGTGAACGCACCAAATATTCCCGCTGCAAACACATCTGCGGCGGTCACTTGCGAGGGAACTTCTGGTAGTGGTGGCATTTCATCGAATGGTGCTGATGAGGTCGTAAAGGCTCTTAGTCGTTTTTGTGCGCTTGCTAAGGGCTCCACCCTCGGGCCTTCGTCTCTTGCGTTGCTTCTTGCCCTCCCTCCCGTTGCTCCCGGGCTGTTGGAGCTCGTGTTCGTTCAAGATTCGCTGCCGCCGCCGCATCGGTTCGCTCTGCAGCAGCTGCTGTCGGCTCTGTGGAAGATTGAGGGGAAGTATGAAGAGATGGCACACATATTCGTGCGTGGTGCTCTGAGCCCTGTTCGTGGCTCCGTAACTATCGATCGAGTGTCCGGGTTTGTTGGTGTGGATCTGCGTACCGCTTCCCCCACTGTGCGACGCATACGTGGGCTACAAGAATTGGTAATGAGTGAGTCAACGCCGAGCGGGTTGTGTCGCGGCGTACTGCTTGCCGCCGCGAAGGAATGTCAGCAGCGTGCCGCGAAAGGTAATACATCCCCTGACGACCCATCTAACAGTAGGTGTGGTGGCACCGGTGGTTCAGACGTCGGTTTAAGACCTCAGCGCAGGGTCGTTAACTTCCTGTACTCCAACACAATTCACGACCAGGGAGAGGAGGAAGTGGGCAAGGAAATCTGTGATCGCACAGAAGAAATTACGTTGGTGCGCATGGTTGAGTGTATATGTTTAGGTACAAGCGCCGATGCTGTGTTCGGCGCCGAGATCACACTGGGTTGTGTGTGTGATGTTTTAGCCGTTGTAGCAACCATATCCTTTGTTTGCTGGCGTTGGACTGTGTTACTTATACCAAAAGTCTTTTGTAAAGATGTCGTCACTACCGTGTTTGCGCAGCACGCAACAATTGCAGATCGCCGGAAGGCCGCTGAAGACTTACTGTTGCGCGGGGAGAGGCTCTTTTCAGTGTTAACGGCACTTCACGCGGCCGTGGATTCATCTTCAGATGACGTTTCCGCGGCTGCTGAGGGCTCTCTTGCAGCTGCTATGGAAACATCACGGCAGTACAGTAGTAATGTCGGAAGCGAGGGTCATAGTGTGCATGACGATCACGACGCCACTGGCAATACCGTTTCTTACAGTAGTGAGGACGAAGTACGTTCCACTTACCGTCGTCTGGCAGTGGAGGCGGAAAAGTGTCTTGAAACTCGGTCAACTGGCTCCCTCGTAGTACATTTACTCGCGCTTTCCCGTATGGCGGAGGACGAAGCTAGCAAAAGGCGGAATGCACCGTCTCACTACAGTGACAAGTTAGTGGGTGCTGTACAACCCGCATTACACGTACTCAGTCGTGTGTTAGCAGAGGTGGATGACGCATGCGCCGCCGTTGCCGCCATTAAAACCATGGTGTGGTGGGCCCTTGCACGGGCTGACTCGCCGGATTCGTCGTTTATTGGAAATCTCCTTATTTATCAATTGTCTCGTGACGTGCGCGGTAGGTCGTCGAAGTTCCCCTTGCAAGCATCAGTTGCTGCAACACCGGTCCAACTAGATCGAATGAAGGTTCGACTGCTTGATGTTTTGCTGGGTTTATGTGACTACGATACGGAGGGCCGCACACTTCGAAACATCGATGACTACAGCCGGCAGATGTACGGTTACTCTCTGTACGATCTGCTGAGGGAGTTGTGTGGGCCAAGACATTCAGTGGCAGTGCAGGTGGCAGCATTGCACCTCGTTGGGCATTTTGTTATCGCGGTTGCGCCTCGTGTCTCTGTTGAATTGGCATGTGTACTCTGCAAAGACGTGTTTAGGCACACGCCGCACGCTATGGCAAAAGCAGCTGCAGCCGCGATGTTAGTGTGTATTTCCTCTTCTCTGGAGGTATTTGGGGAGGGTAGTGTTGAACCGTTACTGCGTATGGCTGATGCAATGCGAAATTATCGAGATGCCGCCGTGGAAAATACGGTGCATGAAGATGTGATTCGGAGGCACGGTGAGCGCATAAAGGGTCTGCTAGAAGAAAAACAATTCATGTTGCCAGTGCAGGAAATACGAGAGAGTTGAAGTGGGAGGATTATACCTCAGGACTTTCTGTCGGGGGAGTTGGAAATGGGATAACGTATAAAGGGGTACCAAAATGGTGACCATGCATATTTTCGGCAATATTGTTGCATGTAATGGTTGTTGCGCGAAGTCTGGGACTCATAGGTGCCTCCCAGTACACCAAACGGCTGTTAATTCTCAATATCACATACACGTTGTTCACCCCTTACTTACAACCAGTAACCTATATATATATATATATATATATCCGTGTTTGTTTGTTTGTTTATTTGTTTTTTGAAATTCTTCTCTGGTGTCCTATGTACTTTTTTTTTTTGATTCTTTTAACTTTTTTCCCTTGGATGTTCCTGGCGCACATCAGTAAAACATTAACTACTGCAGTTGGTATAATATTGTAAGCGGGGATAAAGAACCGGGAATCAACAGAAGGTATAGGAATAATAACAACGTTGAAAATAAGGTTAACAGTAAGGAAGAAGGGTTATTTAACAGAAAGGAGATAAAAAGGAAGAAAAAGAACGTAGGATGGCCGCTGAGGCTACTGAAAAACCGCACCCACTGAAGGACCGTTGGTTCGTGTCTTACTTTCCTGTTGTTAAGCAGAAAAAGTTCAGCAAAGATTCGGAGGAGCAGAAAGGTGTAGAGTTGGACTGGGTCTCGACAGCAGAGGAGCTGCACGCTACAATAAATGCTTTTTCCCCACTCACATTGCTCCCTCCTGATGATAATCTTGTCTTTGCACGCGAGAAGGTGGAACCATTCTTCGAAAACTTCCCCAATGGCATGCGTGTCAGCGTCTTCACTCGCACGAAAGTTCAAGCTACTCAGGCTGTGCCGCTCGTGTTAGCGGCTGTCATGGGCGAGCACCTTCGCACGGTGACGGATGGCCCTTCCCACGCGGATGTGGTTCGCATTGCCCATAAGCCCGGCACGGTGTATCCCGAATCCCTGCGTGTGGAGGTATGGTTACGGGACCGTAGCAAAGTAGATGCGGTAACAAAATACTTCAGCGAGATGCTCGCACCGCACCCAGGTATTCGTGTGGCCGGTCGTCCCATAAATGCGGAAGGGGAGGAGGCGAAGTAGAAGTTTATTGGGTGAAGCACACCATACACACAACATGTAATGCTGTATCATATGTGACACTCATATGCAGGAAGTGAATCGTGTATGTGTGCACATGGATTCAGTGAAGGTGTTACGGTGAGCTGCGATGGTGATGGCGATGTGGCGGGGCGGAAAAAAAAGGGAAGGATCAGTGAAGTGTGTTAGAAAGTGATGGAAACTGTATTCTGGACACAACAGACGAATTTCTGTTCGTCACATGAAAGGTGTGGCCGATGTTGTTGGTGACGATCGTCTTCTTTCCAAAAAAAAAAAACAAACTCGCATGCGGCGTGAAAACGCCGCATAGCATTGGTGAAGATGGGGAGGGACTGTCAAAAGGAGTAGCCCAAGGGGACGCCCTCAGCCACTAGAAACAATGGTTGAGTTAACTTTTTATTCTTTGTTTCCCTTTCCTTCGCCGCATAAACCTTATGAGTTTGCTGCTTATAGGCGTTTAAAAGGAAACGAGTGGAGGACACGCAGAATCGGACTCGTAAACGGGGAGGCAGAACATGAATATGCTTTAGTCACTGCGATGATGCGAAGGACATTTGGGGCCGCAACGTTTGTAGTTCCATTGTTTACCCGGCTACCTGTAGTTCGTTGTAATAATTGTGCCTGGGAGTAAACATCTGTCCTTCCTTTTCTTTGAAGAATTGCTTAACCGTACCACTTTTTTTTTTTTGTTTAACCATCCAGTGTACTCTTTCATAGTTTCAGAAGGAAAGCTGTCATATGGAAGAGGAGGTAAACACAACGTCCTCCAACCTCATTGTGACGTGGAGAAGCAGACGCTGTGTGGCTCCCGTTGTAGAGGTATTGCAGAGTCGTCCACATCTACTTGATTGCTTAACTATGTTTCCTAATGGCACGAAGGCACTGCATTCTCCCACTACATGCAAGAAACTGTTCGTCCTCTTTCCGGGGAATCCGGGCATTGTTAACTTTTATGAGCAGTTTGTAGAGCTTTTGTCCCTCAAAGATGTTGATGTGCTTGTGATGGGCTACTCTGGCCACAGTATTTGTGATCGAAATAACGGCAAGGTGTATGGCTTGCGGGACCAGATAGACAATGCAAGGGATTTTTTCGATAGTATTCAAGAGCGAGCCTTGAGTTACTATGGGAATGATATATACATTGGAGGTCATAGCATTGGAGCGTTTATTGCGGCGAAGATATTAGTTGTCTTCCCGTGTATTCGCCGCTGCTTCTCCCTCTGCGGGGTTTTGTCGAGAATACAGGAGACACCTAATGGCCGACATATGCTTTTCGTTGGTGGCAATGTAATATTTTACTATGTTTTCGTCTATCTGGTAGTGGCGGTGCTCGTGCTACTGCCGAGGTTTGTTTCTTCTTGGTTTATTCGACGCCAAGCTCCAACGCTTAGCCCGGTGTTGGTATCGCAGTTTATTGAACACTATAACACGGGGGCCCTTAGGAATTGTTTTAGCATGTGTCGGGAAGAGTTTCAGGTTGTGAGAGAGCCGGACCAACAGTTTCTTGGGTTAGTGGGGAAGCGCATGGTGTTTTACTGCGTTCAGGATGATGGATGGGCACCACTATCGCATGTGCAGGAAGCGAAGAAGTTGTGCGGGGATTGTGCCGGGTTTGTTGTGGAAAGTGATCCGAGTGTCATTCACGCCTGGTGTCTTTCAAACAACGAAACTGTCATAGAGAAAGGTATTTTACCGTTCATGTGAGGTACTGTTGGCATCGGTGTAATGTTTACAGTTAGTTAGATGAGCCTAAAATCTGCTTAGACGACCATTTAAATGCGGTTGACTGAAAAATCAGAGGGATAAGCATCTTTGCGATGCGTTGAGTGCCGTTCACTTTTCACTATTTCAAGTAACGAAAGGGTTTGAAGGGTACCACCGATGCTCAGAAAGCTTCGCTTTCCCTTCCTTCTCTCGTGTTTCTTCAGGACGGATATTTATTTTGATATTTGTTGCGACCGCGATGTGAGAACCACTTGTTGGTTAGTACTTTCGTTAAATACTTCTCAGTATATATTTTTCTAGTCTATAGGACCGTTTGTTGTTGTTGATTGTTCCTTCTTTGCGGTGGCTGATGGAGCAATAAAAGAAGGAAGAAAGGAAGGTATTCATGATATTCATCTTTATATTGTCCATTCATTCACCCTCTTTGCTTTCTGCTCTGGTTTTGTTTCCCTCCTTTCTTCATTTCACTCAATAGTTTCACGCAGTCCGCTGCTTATAATGTGTTCATGGATTCACGTAAGTGACCAAACGAGCAGGCATGCCTTTCGAGTGCGGAGTTTAGCAGCCTGTTAGAATAAATTAATGAAAACTCAACTGCTGGGTGACATCAAAGCTGAAGAGGTACCTACGTTTGTGCTTGTGCGAGTGGCGAATTAGTAGTTTTGACGTTACCACCACCACACCTCTATTTTACTGGCACGCTTTCTTCCTTTCGACGGATGCAAGAAAAGTATATGCGTGTGCACAGCTCCATGTATATACGTCTCGTGAATCATTCTGTTGGTTGCACCAGTCCCCCACGCTTCGTCAATTTTCTACCCGCTTACACCCTCATTCATTGCTCTGTTCCATGTTTTACGCAGCATTTTACCGGCAAGCTGGGTGGCTTTTTGAAACTAGTAAAATCACAGTGGAGAGGCAGAGAGGAGAGGGTATTTTCTCTGTGTTTCAGGAGCACAAAAGCGGAAGGCAGGAGGAGGAGGGTTTGGAGAAAGGGTGGAAGACACTTGAAGAAAAAAAAATATATATATATATATATATAACCAACTAGTATAGGGAAACGTGAAATGACAGAACCGAAGTTAGCAACCACGCACGTAGTGGGTGAACCCACCTTCGAAGGACTGGCACGTTTCATTGAGCGAAACAACATCACCAAAATATTTGTTATGGTGGGCGCAGGGATAAGCGTTGCAGCTGGAATCCCCGACTTCCGCTCTCCCCACACCGGCTTGTACGCTAAACTCAGTCGCTACAATCTCAACTCACCGGAGGACGCCTTCTCACTCCCTCTGTTGCGTCAACAACCAAGTGTGTTTTACAACATTCTGATGGATATGGACCTCTGGCCTGGGAAGTATTGTCCTACGGCGGTTCACCACTTTATCAGTCTACTCGCCAAGAAGGGCATGTTATTATGCTGTTGTACGCAGAACATAGACGGGTTGGAACGCGCCTGCGGAATTCCAGAGTCTTTACTAGTTGAAGCCCATGGTTCCTTCTCTTCCGCATCATGTGTTGACTGTCACGCGAAATATGACATCAACATCGCGAGGGCGGAGACAAGGGCTGGAAAAGTGCCTCATTGCAATCAATGTGGTGGTATAGTGAAACCCGACGTGGTTTTCTTTGGCGAGAATCTCCCGGAGGCGTTTTTTAACGTAGCGGGACTCATTGAGGAAACGGAATTGCTGCTTATTTTGGGAACCTCACTTCAAGTCCACCCATTTGCCGACCTTGCGCTCATGGTGCCCTCTGACGTGCCACGAGTGTTGTTTAACTTGGAGCGTGTGGGCGGGAGGATGTTCCGCTTTCCTACGGACCGAACACCCAATTTCCGCGCCAGTTCCTATCGTCTCAGCACTGGAAATGGCAATGGCAGTAAAATTAGCAGTGGGGACAGCAGCAGCAGCAGCAGCAGCGTCGACGGGTATGACCAGTTTACGCTCGCAGGGAATGACGAGACGGGTGTGTTGCGTGACATTTTCTTTCCTGGTGACTGTCAGGTGTCTGTTCGTTCCTTTGCTCAGGCGTTGGGCTTCGGAGAGCAGCTTGACGCCTCTGTACGTGAGGGAAGGGAAATATTTGAGCGCACTCGGCGTAGGGAAAAAGTCGTTGAGGGTTAACACGCTTGTAGACACTTGAAAACTGTATGAGTGGGGCCGTGTTTTCATACGTTTTCGTCTGTGGTGCGTGTGGTTACAGCACAATGTGATTCATGTATATGTGCGCATGTCCGTTGAAACTGCCTGTAATGCTTAAATTTTATTTTCTTTCCTACATTTGGTGGAAAGTGGTTGCGTTTATTTTCAGTTCTTTTATGGCACCGGATGCTTTGGGGCAATGTACGTGTCGCCCCGCGTTCATGTTTCACATCATTCTCTCTCTCTCTCTCTTTGCTTCGTTGGGTGCGGCCGTCGTTAGCTGTCATGTGCCTTTGGCAACTTGCATTGCTGCCGTTTTGTATTGCGTTGCGTACTTTTCTTTTCCTTTTTGGGACTTCTGTGGCAAGCATTGCGCACATTGAAAGGGCGGAAAACAGTTCAAGTACTAGAAACATATCTATTCCAGGAACAACCTCCCCCCTCTTTTTCAGAAGGAGTGGAAAGGAAAGACAGTACATGAGGTACAGTGTTGTCAGAACGCGGCCGTCTCGCGGCCGCAGGCTGCGTCACTGTGTGCTAATTTCATTTCTAGCATTATTACTGATGATGCTTTCTTTGTCTATATCGTTCTACAACACCCGGAGAAGTGTCGACAGTCTAAAGATGAAACTGCGAGAAGATGCAGCAGGGAACCCACTACTGCGGGAGGGTGCCGCACAAACCGCTTGGAGGTTGTTGAACACAGAAAATGGTTCTTTATGGGGTTACGTTGGCGGTATTGACAGCCTTATAGAAAAAAGAGTTGACCGGGCGTACTGGGGACCAACCATGTTCCGGAGCAACGAAGGAACCGTGAATGAATCCACGGTTACAAATGTTGTGTCTGAGCGGTTCCGCAGCTTAAACATGAGCGAGGCTGAGATGAAGCGTAGGTACATCCGACATCAGCTGGTGAAGGAGGTCACAGGCTGTGATTCACTATCCGTACCGTTTAACCCTCTGCATGACAGCCGCTGTATTAACTTCATGACCAACTCTTCTAATTGGTTGGATGTAGTTCCTATTGGACAAAATGTTGATCAACGTACCATCAAATTCAGGCTATTATTTAAGCCGCTACGTATAAATGCAAGCTATAGTGTCGAGTATCCCCTCGAAACTTTTGTTAAGGTACCACAGAAATACTTCGTGCTTGAGGCAGCAAGCGAGGTGGTTGCGTTCAATGTTGACCGTCTTCTTCTTGTCAATCGCGTGCCGCCTACGGGGCTGGGTTGTCTCCCGCTTAACACGCTAAGAGGGTCTGTCAACAAGTATAAACATAATACGTCAACGTTTAAAAAGTTTCTCCAGGATTCGAAAGCCGAAAATTACGAGCAGTGGATCGAAAAGGACCTCTTTCATTTCCTACGGCGGGCGAAGCATCATCTTCGCAAAAACGGTAACAACCAAACGTGTGTTCTGGTCTCCATCCAACTGAAGATTGCTGATGTGGTGCACTTTCTCGAAACGCCGATGCGAATCCCCTACCGTGTTTTTAGCGACACGTGGTTCGACTATTTCGACCTTAGGGCTAATGTAGGCGAGTTGGAGGATGGTTTGCCAACATTTGCACATGAACGCCACTACCCGGGTGTCCTTCACCTCGCAGCACTTGCGATGTTTGACTATGTCATAGGCAATATGGACCGATCACCTTTCAAGAATAACTTTGTGGTGGGCGGAGTGGCCAACCAACTGGTTTCGGATAATACGACTCTTCTTCACCCAAACCACCCAACGTTTGTATATTTGGATCATGGTTCCTCATTTCGACTGCGGCGACCCGAGCGAAACCCCATAGCGAAGTCTCATATTGGCTTTGAAAATGGAAAAGAGGACACTTTTTGTCTTTTCCGCGGTCCATTGCTGCGGCGTATTCAAGAACTTACCGGACCATCGGGAGAAGTTACACACGGAAATAAAACGAAGAAAGAAGCCTATGGTGCCGCACACAATCATAGAAGTACGGAGACTTTGTTCACCCATATGTTAAGGGAGAGAGTTCCACCGGAGGCGTATTCCGTTATTGATAGCAGTAACTTGGATTTGGTTGTGGTTCGTATGAAAGAGCTGCTTGCTATGGCAGGGCGCTGTCTTTCCGATGAGCGTATACGCCGAACTGTACTATTTCCGTAAATATTATTATTATTATTATTATTATTATTATTATTATTGTTGTTGCTGTTGTTGTTTTAGTATATTCACTCGCACGCTGCTATTTTTTATTACTTATTCCATCTCTGGCTTTTTCCAAGTGTACATGTGTTTTTCCATTGTAATGGCACGTCGCGTGTTACTCACATATGCTCTGAAAACCAATTTAAAGTTGAGTTTCTTTTATTTTTTATTTTTTAAATTGTTCTGCCTACTAGCGTCATTCCCTCCATACATGTGTGTGTATATGTGTTTCGTTTTTCCCACGTTGTTTCCCACTCTTGCGTTTGAGAGAACCACTGGTAACTTCAAATATGTAACGGATTACGTTTCCCCCCTCCAAAAAAAAAATAATAATAATAATCGCGTGCGTTAGTTCCTGCAATTGTTTACATGTGTTTACTTAATGAAGTACCACTGTACATGCGTGGGATTCTCTATATACTTTCCTGCGCGTGTGCGCAAACTTATACTGACGAACTCGATAACGTTTTCTCTTAGAAGTTTAAGTGAGTGTGTGTGTGTGTGTGTGCGTCTGCAAGGATAAAAGAAGGTGTAGGGTGGAAACAAAAAGGAACAGCTAAAAGAAAGAAAAGGTGAATAATGCATAGAGTGAGACGAGGGGTGTCGGAGGAATCGCTAAGCTGGGTCCCTGCCATACGTTTCCTATATAACATTTATTTCACTGATACCGACTTTCCCCCTTACTCAGACTACATATGTCTGTTTTTTGTGTGCGTTTTCTATTTATTTATTTCCCCCTCTCTTTCCATTACAGCTTTACGGGTGAAGCACAAAAGAATAAGACGGGGATTTGCGTCACCGTCCAATTTTATTTATTTATTTTTTTTTTTTGCCTTTCCGGTGATGCACCTCTAACGTATTTACCTTTTTTTCTTTTACTTTGTTTTGCTTCTTCCACTATTTCTCGTTAAAATCATCTCTTTCAGGGAGATGCGCTTGTTGAAAAAGTCGGTGACAGCAGAAGGTGCTGTGGAGGTAAAGGTGCAAGTAAGTACCAGTGAAGATTTGTGGCATTTATATAATTTGGTGCTTCCAGGAGACCAGGTACGCACGAACACAAGACGAAAGGTTGTGAAGGAAACTTCTATAGGATCACAGGCTGCGGAGGTGCGAACAATTACATTACAGTTACAGGTACGCAACACAGAGTTCTCTCCTGATGAGCTACGCGTTCAGGGAGTTAACGTTAAGGAGAATGAATGCGTAAAGTTGGGTGCACATCACACACTTTCAGTACACACATTTCCACCGCAGGATGTTGTGATTTTGAAGGATGAGTGGAATGATGTATTCGCTGCACGTCTGAAGGAAGCGTGCGATAATGAGTCGCGAGCAGACACAGTGGCAGTTTTGATGAACAGTGGTACTGCATCCGTTCTCCTGGTAACTCCTTCCTTCATGTACACAAAAGCAAAGATTGAGGTGTCCATAGCCAAGAAACATAAGAACGATGGAACCGCACGGGATAGGAGCATTCAGCGGTTCTTCAAACAAGTGTTGGACGCCCTCTGCATGCACGTAGACTTTGATAAGGCTAAGTTGATCCTTATTTGCTCTCCGGCGCATGTGCGGGAGGAATTCAAAGCGTATGTAGAAGCCGCAATGGCTCATTCTGAGGCTATGGCTATGCGCAACCTCCGCAAAAACTTTTCTAAGATAGTGTTAATAAAGGTGAGAGACAATACGAACGACGCCCTTCGTGAGGCGTTCGCGGATCCTAACATTGCAAATCAGATGGAATCTACACGATGCCGTGACGAGATAAAAGTGTGGCAGGACTTTCAGAAGACGATGGATGAGGATCCAGACCGCTGCGTATATACGCCACAAATGGTTTACAGGGCGGCGATGTTAGGGGCTGTGGGAAAACTTATGGTGAGTGACGTTGTGTTTCGCTCTGAAGACCCCACAGTGCGTCGCTTTTACCTTTCACTCATTCGTTTTGTGCGGCAGGGCGGTGGTGGTGTTAGTGTTTTTTCTAGTAACCACGTCACTGGCGAGCAGTTAACGCAGTTGGGGTTTGTTGCAGCTATTCTTCATTTCCCCTGTGATGAACTTGATGATCTGGAGGTGGTGGAAAATTTTATCGACAGCGAGGAAGCCGCAACCTTCATTCGGGAAAATGCTGCGGCAAGTGTAGTTGTGTAACTGTGGGTTTTGCCCCTTTCCGATATGCGTGACGATAAAACCGATAATCTGGGGATGTACCCTCACCAACCATTTTGTGCGTTGGGGCGTGCGGGGGGAGAGGGCCCGCAGTGCGGGTGTTTCATCAAAGGTGTTACTAATTTGGAGGTGCCGCTGCTTCCTTCGGTGACGCACTATTATTCCGTACTCTGCTCTATCTTTCGCTTTTTTTTTAAAAAAATCTTTTGTAGCTTTGCTGCTCCCTCCTCCCCCCTCTCTGTAGCTCTTACTGCTTAATTCTCTTCCTTTGTTGTTTCGCCAAAGGAGATGATAAAGTTCACTCTGCGGTACTTCGCAGTAAGTAGCTCGACATTTTATCGGCTTCCTCGTCGAATGAGTCCGCCAACTACGCGTTGGGCGGCGTGCTGCGCGTTGTATTCCCATCGTGAACTTCTGCTTTGTACGATCTGTCGAGGTGTTTGCTCCGGGAAATCAAGCCAGCGCTTTATTGTGGTTGAGAAGAATGAAACTCCTAACCCTGATTGCCTTCGGTTCTACTCGATGGAGCTGTCATTCCTTCCTCCTGGTCGGTCTTTAGACCTTCCAGATGCTCAGCACGCCGGCAAATCGCCATTAGCTGAGTTGCTGTTCAGCATCAGCGGAGTACAGTCGGTTTTCCTTGCGGATGAATATATCACTGTAGGCAAAGTTCCCCATGTGGATTGGGGTTCCCTCGTACCGCAGATACAAGAGTGTATCGTTGAGTTTGCCGAGAGCGGCGTGGGTATCCTCTCCGAGGAGGGAGAGGCATGTTTTGTTGACAACAATAACGATACTGATCCAGAGGATGATGATGATGAGGTAGTGCTTGCAGTGAAGGAGTTGCTCTCTGCTCGTATACGGCCGCTTCTTCGAGCAGACGGGGGTAATGTTCGTTACATTAGCATGGATGACGGAACAGTTTTCGTGCTGCTGGAGGGCGCATGCAAGTCCTGTCCATCATCTGGAGTTACGCTCAAGAATGGAATTGAGCGCATGCTCATGCACTGGATACCTGAGGTAGTTGAGGTGCAAGAGTGCACAGATGAGATGGCGAGTGATTTACTGGCGGAAAAGGAACTTCGAAGGAAATTGAAGAAGGATGAGGTGAGCGCCTCACAATCAAACTAGGACGCATCCCATTCCCCGTGTTTGGGGGGGGGGGGCGGCGCTGACGACGGTGCGTGTCTGTTTGTTGGTGTTGTTGTTGTTTGACGTATGCGACAAACGAATAACTGCAATAATCGTTTGTTTGTCAAGGATTCTGTCTGGTTCAAAACTACAAGGTCTTGGGCAACACGGTATATCAGTGGCTGATCAGCTGCGGCACGGGGGCCCTCGTCATGTTGTTGTATCCCCTGTTTCCTAGTTAACAGCCATCGTTGCTCACTTCACGTATCGTTTGCTGTAATTTCCAACCGGGGAGGAGTGTGTGGTGTTCCGTTAGTGCTGGTGGTCGATTTCCCGGTGACTTTACCCAAACCGCTTCACATTTCGGCATTTAGTCGGTTACGGGAAAATGTTACAGGATTTAGTGCTGTAAGATGAAGCATCAGGGTCCTCAAGGATCCTGTAGGCACAGTCGTGATGGGCTTGCTAAGCGTGTCTGTTTCGACACTGCTAAACGGCTGCCCTTACTGGGTCATTACCATGACGTATTCCTTTTACTTGTTACAGATATATATCGTCTCAGTGAGGCTGTCACGGGGTTGTTGGTTGTAATGAGCAAGGCTTTGCGTTGGTTGATTTTTTTAGTGAGGAGTACGTGGCTTTATATATCTATATATATCTATATATATAGATATATATATCTATCATTCAGGTAATGCTTTGTCATCCTGCTTTCATCGCCAACGTTCGGTTCCTCTTTCTTTCCTTCACTATTTTTACGCCTTGCTTCACCAGTCATACCGCTTACGCATAGTTGTATTTCTCCCCAACATTATTTCCTTTCCCCTGCTGTTACCTGTTCATCGACGAAACAGATTTCCTCCGTCGTTTTTTCCCCCCTTACATGGAGGCTTTTACCGCTTTCAAGGCTGTTTTGTGATCGTATTTGTTATTTGTACCGCTTTTTACCTATTCAATTTACTCCATTGTAGCACAGCGCGGTCCATTGATCACATATGCCCGCTAAAGCTGTTCCCGCCCCGGAGTCTGCGATCAAGCGCGCTGCCTTCAAGCAGCAGCAGACGGAGAACTTCAAGAAGGCGATCGCTGCGAACAAAGTGGCGGCGGCTGCCCTGAAGAAACTTGCGTACAGTCGTGGTCTCAAGTACTCTCGTGAGTACCGCTCCACCGAGAAGAAGCTTGCTGGCTTGCGTCGGAACGCGAGGCAGCACGGTAACTACTACCTTGAGGCAAAACCAAAGGTAGCTGTTGTCACCCGTATTCGCGGTATTGCGAAGGTGCCACCAAAGCAGCGCAAGATCCTGCAGCTTCTGAGGCTCCGTCAGATCTTCAATACTGTCTTCGTGCGGTTGAATAAACCAATGGAGAATATGCTCCGCGCAGTGGAGCCGTACATTGCGTATGGCTATCCGTCATTGAGTACGGTACGCGCGATGGTGTACAAGCGTGGGCACTTGAAGATCAACGGTCAGCGTGTGAAGATCACCGATAACCAGATGATTAAGGACAAGTACCACAACGATGATATCGTCTGTGCCGAAGACATTGTTAACCAGATCTACGCCTGCGGTAAGCACTTCCGGACTGTGACGAATGGTTTGTGGCCCTTCAAGCTTGCGCCCCCTGCTGGTGGCATGCGGCAAAAGCGCCGTCACTTCGTCGAGGGTGGTGATTACGGCAACCGTGACACATTGATCAACCGCTTCCTCGCGCGTATGATCTAAACTCTGTGGCGACGGTGGAGCACTGTGCATTATTACTTTGAAATAGTATTTTGTTTTTCGTTTGATGTGGGTGTGTTGTGTGTACTATTTTTCCACGGCTACCTATTCATCTTTCTCGGTTCTACTTAGGTGGAGCTTTAAATTTCACTTCAATAAAAAATATCTCGTGTGTACTTTACGAAAGTTTTGTTGCCAACAGAACACGAGTATCTAATTTTCTCCGTTCTGCCTTTACTTTAATGTTTATGACGGGACTCATACTGTTAGGAAAAGGTAGAGAAGTTATGCCCGCTAAAGCTGTTCCCGCCCCGGAGTCTGCGATCAAGCGCGCTGCCTTCAAGCAGCAGCAGACGGAGAACTTCAAGAAGGCGATCGCTGCGAACAAAGTGGCGGCGGCTGCCCTGAAGAAACTTGCGTACAGTCGTGGTCTCAAGTACTCTCGTGAGTACCGCTCCACCGAGAAGAAGCTTGCTGGCTTGCGTCGGAACGCGAGGCAGCACGGTAACTACTACCTTGAGGCAAAACCAAAGGTAGCTGTTGTCACCCGTATTCGCGGTATTGCGAAGGTGCCACCAAAGCAGCGCAAGATCCTGCAGCTTCTGAGGCTCCGTCAGATCTTCAATACTGTCTTCGTGCGGTTGAATAAACCAATGGAGAATATGCTCCGCGCAGTGGAGCCGTACATTGCGTATGGCTATCCGTCATTGAGTACGGTACGCGCGATGGTGTACAAGCGTGGGCACTTGAAGATCAACGGTCAGCGTGTGAAGATCACCGATAACCAGATGATTAAGGACAAGTACCGCAACGATGATATCGTCTGTGCCGAAGACATTGTTAACCAGATCTACGCCTGCGGTAAGCACTTCCGGACTGTGACGAATGGTTTGTGGCCCTTTAAGCTTGCGCCCCCTGCTGGTGGCATGCGGCAAAAGCGCCGTCACTTCGTCGAGGGTGGTGATTACGGCAACCGTGACACATTGATCAACCGCTTCCTCGCGCGTATGATCTAAACTCTGTGGCGACGACTTCTTGAGGAAAACCTTTCCATCCTATCTAGTTTTCCTTTCTTATTTTTTGTGTTTGTTGATTTTACTATTTTTTACCGCCTGTAGAGGCTGTTTGCGTTCACTGTTTCCCAACCTCTGCTGGCAGTTTGCTTTGTCATGTGGTGGTGGGGGGAAGGTGCTAGTTACTCGTCTCATCGGGTGATATTTGTTTTGCCTATGATATTTGTATCTATGCTCTTTTCCCTAATTGTTCTTTTTTTTTTTTTGTATTCTAAAATGGGTCTTAGTTGTGTTTACCAGGTTGTCCATATCGTTTAGTACAAGTGGGTGCGGAGGTACTGTGTTTACTTATTAGCGGGACATTTCATGAAACGGAAAGAAGGCAATTGGAGGGTGAATGTCGTTGGGTTCTACGTGAGGGCACGGGCAGTCGTGGTTTAAACATTTTTTGTGGTCGCTGTGCAATACCGATTCACGACATTCCTCACCACTATGATTAACTTGTAATGAAGTACTTCGTTGCAATGAGGGGGTGAAGGGTATGTACTTTCACTAAGTTTCTAGCGGGGCAAACGGAAGGCGGTGTCTGCGATCAGCCAACGGGATCTTGCGTGTGTTACAACTGAAAGTGCGCCATCCTGTGTATCTTGCGATAGGGCTGTGACGGTTATTGGTTCCCTTTGATTTTCAGTTCAAGCCATCACCAGTCACGCCTTGCGCCACAGTGCCTACGGCATTTGGTGTGTTGTTAAATTACAGGATTATTGGTTCCCCGCTCGTTATATCAGCAATGAATGCAGGATAATGGGAGAAAGGGTCGAAGACAATGTTTTTTGTTTCAACACAAGGGAGGAGACTCAGTATTAGGTGGTATACTTTCTTCATACGCCAAATCTGTTCTAGACGTACGAGAGTGAGTTTGTCTCTCTTTCATTTACTTCATCGCTTCCCCACCCATTCAACTTCCTCCCCCGTTTTACCTACAACCGGGTGAGGAAGAAAAAATTGTAAAAGGTCCGCATTGTCATATAGCAGGAACTAAAACGTTTCCATTTCAGCAAAGGTGATGGAGCATCTAATCGCTGCGAGGCCGCTGCCACCTGCCATAGGAAGGGGCGATAAAATCGAAGGAGCAAAAGCACCTGAAAGAATGAAAACGTCCATAAGAGACAAATTAGCTGCCGTGCAAAGCATGCGTACCAACGAGCTGCAGGAGGCCCTTGCACGAGAAAAGCAACTGTCATACGTTATATGTGAGTTGAAGAAACGCTCGGGGGAAATGGAGGTATCGCGGGAAACGGAGCGAGAAATAAACGCGCAGAAGTCCTTTTATATTATTAAGGAAAACGAGTGCCTGAAGAAACAGGTTCAGTTGCTGGAGAGGGAACTTGCTGACGCAAGGCGGAGGTACGAGAGGGAACTCTTGCGGCTGCAAACAGCGCTGAATAATACGCAGGAGATGCTTGTAACGGATAGGCAGATATCGAAGAAGCGAGAAGGTGAGAGGGAGGAAGCCGTTCAACGTTTAGTGACGAACCTTCGCCTCATGCAAGCAGAGATTGTGCATTACGAATCGGAGAATAAACGGTTGGAGGCCACGAAGCAGGCGCTGAGTGAGTCGAAAGCCGAATGTGAATCGGTGAGAGCGGAGTGCTCCCTATGGAAAGAAATCTGTCAGCATCAGCAGTGGTTTCTTTTGAATGAGCGGGAGGAATTTGTAGATGCTCTTCGTGTTCATGAATTGGAGAAGAAACAACTGTGGGAAGGTACCACTTGCGCAGCGGCTAAGGTGATGGCCGGATATGCGAAGTCTGTAACTGAGCGTATGGAAAGCGAAGTTGACATCTGTTTTAAGTTAAAAATGCTTATGCTGAAGGATGTGGTGTCCACCATGAAAGCAGAGCAACTCGAGGAGCAGCGAAAGTTGGCGGCTGAGGAACTGAAAGAGCTGAGGGAGAAGCGTATGGCACTGATGAAGCTATTTGACAACTACCAGCTGCAAATAGAACAAAATCAGAGGGAGAACTGCGAGAGTTTAGCACTGCTGAAGTCAGTTGATGATGCCACAATGGCGTATGTCTTGAAGCAAAGGGATCAAGAGGTGGTAGATAAAATATGTCTATGGAAGGGTGCATATTTAGAGGGTGATAAACTTTTACGGGCACTACTCAAGCGCTATCAACCGTTCCAGCGGGGAGACGAGAAGTTTGTCTCCCATGTCATTGGATACTTGAACAAAGGGCCGCATGTGCAAGAACCACTTGATATATGGCTTGACTAGTGGTGTCTGTTGTTGTTGTATTCAGGTGGCAATCTCCACCTCAAATGTAGTTAGACATCATCAGTGCCACCTTTATTTATTTATTTATTTTTGTATTTTTGCTTCCCTACCCTCTACATTTGATACATGCGCACTTTTCATATGGGGAACACTTTGCTACCTGTGATTTTATGTACGTTGCAACTGTCTTCTTTTTTTTTTTTCTGGAAATAGTAGTATACTTGCGTGCCCCCCTTTTTTTTTTCACAGTTCTACTACTGGAAAGATGAGAGGATTTGGCGAAGCTCTTTTTCTTTTTTCATTTACTTTCTGAAGAAGTGCAGAAGCTTCTCTCACTGATGCTGTTGTCCTTGTTTCCAATTACCGGTCCTTCTGTTTCTGCAACTTAAATTATTAAACCACTTTTTACGTTCTCCAATCATCTTCTACACAAATATCAACAATCATATGCGAAGAGCAATGGATCGTATATACAGCCAGCCGGGGATAAACGCGATTATCCGTGAGAAGGCTGCTGAGCTCGGTAGCGCTGCTGCATCTCTGTCATACGTCCATAGATACCTCCGTGAGGCGCTTTCCAGTGCAGAAGTGGCTACGGCAGTTCACGATGTCTTTCCAATCGGTGCTGCGCAGGATTCCGTAGGGAAATTATGTCGGTGCCGCGGGATGATTCAGGAAGTGGACCCAAGTGTTGCGTTATACCGTGCTTCCCCCAATAATTTTTTGGGTGCAGAAACCACGGATGATGCTGTAATGCTGGAGGCCCTTCAGGTGTACGTTATTCCTGTCCCCGGTAACGCACACTTTTATGGGATCCAAGATCAACAACAAACGGGATATCAGCAAGCTCAGGGTGCCGCAACGTGCACTGAAGGTGGTGGCTTCCTTCCAGCGGATACTTCGGATTTAGGCCGCAACTCCGGTCTTGACCGTAAGCGACGCGAACGGACACCAATGGGAGATCAGACGCATCAGGGGGAGTGGAATAGTGAAGATCCCGACGTTGAGCGCGACCCAAAGCAAAGCCGTTATGAAGGGGATAAGTTGTTGGGTACACTACCAGCGCATTCAGCAGCGAATGTACCACTTCACCACCAGCTGAACCTTCCACATCCACCACTCTGCTGGACGCTTCATACAGCCTGTGTTGTAACCGTGATTTATGGCGGTAGTGCGGAGGAGGAGCCACTGCGACTCAACGACGTGGTTGACTTCTTCGGTTTTATTGACGAACCATCCATTGTTGAGCATTCATGTGGTCCATTTGCCGAGGTAGAGGACTTCGAAACCTTTGATGCATGGCACACCGAACAACTCCCTCCTGGTGTCCTCCCGCGAATGACATGCTTGTCGTGGCAGCGCGTCTACTGTCAACCTGACCGCCCACTGTGTCACTTCTACTTTGAGTCAAAACGCCCCCTTGTCTTACAGCATTTAAAAAACACTGTATGTAAGGGAGACTCCTTACTGGCCGAATACATCTTGCTACACCTCTGTGCGCGCGTTATCACTCAGGAGGGTGGAATGCCCGTTGGAGACTTACCACTCCGGGTTGAGGGCGACATTGTGAATCTTGATATGTGGTCAGCATACATGAGGGAAGTTGCACCTGTGGGCGAGGTCCTGTTGGATTTATCGAAACTGACTAGTTCGTCTCTGCGTGTCACATCGAGCCTGGACGAGAAAAGCAACATATTACGCGCTGGTGTTCTCCAGTTAGCGAATGGGACACATGTCACACTTGACAGTCGTGCTGTTGCCATTGCCAGCAGCGGTGTCCAGGATGCTATTTTCTCTGCAGTCCACAAGCAGGTGCTGCAGCTGGAATACCCTTATCAGAAACTTGAACTGCCGATTGATCTTAGTTTCCTCGTTCTTTCGACCACAAAGTTGACTGATGAGATTGGTTTTTTGCAATTGGCTGTTTCTGTGCGGTGGTTACCAGAGCTCACAACGGAGGCTGCAATTTCTAACGATATTAGCGTAGACGAAGTGAGAGACTACTTTGCGCAGGTGCGGCAGTTGCCCCGCAGATTCGAAAGGGAGGATGACATTTCGACAACTCAACTATCTGACAAGTTGTTGGCTTTCTCCCAGTCTGAACCGCGTTGGAATAACCACGACTCATTCATACACAATAACTCTTTCGCTATGGCTGCTTCAATGATGCGTGCGTATGCAGCAAGTGTAGGACACGAGGTAATTACCAACGAAAGCGTCGGTTTTGTTCTGGCTCTCGAAGGCCAGCGTGTAGCACGTTGTTATGATGAAACATAGTGGCTGCAGTGCTGGGTGGATCACAAAGCAAGTGTGTGCGGCATACCCAACATCCTTCTTCCCACCCGTTGGTTCTTCGTTTACCTACTCTGTTATAGTAGTAATAGATGCCGCTGTCTAGGTTAAGCACTTAACCTGTGACTCTCCCTGCTGGTTAGTGCTGTACTTCCTACACAAACATACCCGCCTCTAACTTGGATCGTTCTCTTTCAACTCGTTTTGCATTCTTTTCTCTTTCTCTCACTCTCTCTCTCTCACATTCATTTGCTGCATGCGCATATTATCCTGACTACTGATGCATACAATTTATATTGAAGAAGGTAAATAAAGCATATCAACAGTTAAAAAAAAAAGGCCAAATAACGTAAAGTAACATATTACATTTTTTTTTTTGAAAGTGTCGTTGGATCTCGTGACAACAGAATAACACAGAAGGGAAAGCACTTAACATTTTGGACATGTCACTTGTGGAGGTTTTGCCGAACTACTTCACTCTTTCGAAGGACTCACCCCTTCGGAAGAAGTTCGAAAAGGTGTACAAATGGTATTCACCAGCCTTTTCGCCTCACGATGTTCCGCGCTTTGCTGAGGTGGGGAATATCACCGAAAATCCTGAAGTGATGCGCGGCATTCGAGACTTCTTCGTTGACCGCTATAAAAATCTTCAGCAGCCCATCACCCACATTTTGGGGTTTGACTCTCGTGGTTTTTTGCTTGGACCAATGATTGCAGTGGAGCTGAACGTGCCTTTTGTACTGATAAGGAAGGCGAACAAAATCGCTGGTGTTATCATTAAGAGTGAACCTTACACGAAGGAATACGCCGCAGAATCAGAGGAGTGCATGACCGTTCGCTTCGGGAGCTTTGACAAGAATTCTCGCGTTGTTCTCATCGATGATGTGATTGCCACTGGTGGTACCATGCTTGCGGGAGTGCAACTTGTTGATGCATGTGGTGCCACTCTTGTGGAAGTGGCGGGTGTTCTCGGCCTCACTTTCCTCAAAGGAACGCAACCCGCCCATACATTTGCGGGAGGTCGGTACAGTAATGTCCCATTTGTCACTCTTGTGGATGAAACTGTCCTTTCTGATGAAAACTGTGGCGATCCTCTTCATCACAAGGGATCCCGCATAATAAGCTGCGCCGAGGCAAAAAAATTGATTTAAGGAATATATTGGGCAGGTAACGCCCGTAACGGATCCTTAATGATGTTACAGGTATTATTTTTAATTTGGGTAACAGAAGAATATATATATATATATATATATATATAAGAGAGATTATCGAGGCAGTGGCATTATTTATATGTGTGATATCCAACAGCGTTGGTGGTCCACACGGAAAAAGACAGCGGAGAAGAATCAGTGAAAGGAAGAGACATGGCGTTGAGTGCTTTTTTTTTTTCCTTCTTACGGGATGGGTATTTAAAAGGTGGTGCCTCATTTTTTGCGAGCAGTAGGCCTTGTTTTGTGTCAAGTGCAGCATTTAGCATATTAGTTTACACATGACTACGGGGTGTTCTGCAAATAAGAATTCTCCTCGGGTTGGCACACCTGTAAATTTATATGTCGTACCTCCCCTCTATTGGCGTATCAATTTTTTTTTTCTCATTGCCTCCTGCATCCCTTCCCGCGTGTTCTTTTTTTTTTTTTTGCTGCTTTTCGGTATTTCAAACCTCTCTAAATTATGGGGGAGGGGGGCTGTTGCTTGTTTCACCCCCACGTGTGCAACGCTTTCCGTGTGTTACTCATCGCCACTTCAACAATTACTATCCACCTCCGTTTCGTTTTGCCCTGCTACTTCATTTCGCTTACCACAATTTATTCAATTAAGTTTCTTACTAATAGTAGTAGTAGTAGTAGTTGAGCACCCGCTTGTTTTGTTGCCGTTTTTCAAGGTTAATCACAAGTCTTTATCTGTTATCCATAACTATGTCACGGTATGATGCGATGCTGACTGAGCGTCACCCACATCACTTCACGCTAGCAGATACCCATCCGCTAGCCAAGGAACTGCATGCCAATATCTTTGGAGAATCGGATTTAACACATGCCAATAGTGCTCACGTATACGACATCAGCAGTCTTACCGAAAAGCCGGCGCTCTTTCGAAAGGTCATCGAGTTCCTCAAATGCCGCTATGAAACGATGGGTGACACCGGTCCAACACACATCATTGGAGTGGAATCACGCGGTTACATCATTGGGGCCCCTCTGGCAGTGGCGCTTGGTATTCCATTCGTAACCGCCCGTGTGACGAAACGGTTTCCCTCTTCATTTGTACCTGAAGGTGACGATTTGAAGTATTTGCCGATGTCACGCTCTATCCGAAATGACAGCATTCCTCCGCGTGCGCGTGTGTTGATTGTTGACGATTTCATTGGTACGGGAAGCACAATGCTTGCCGCACTGCGACTTGCAGATATTGTGGCTGCTCAAGTAGTAGAAGTTCTTACCGTCTGTGATGTGGCCTCGTTGGGGGGTATCAAAATTATACGTGAATCCGATGATGAAATGTTCAAAGAGACGCCTATCTTTACTTTGATTCACTTCAAACTCTCCCCGCGGGAGGCTGAAGAGCAACTTGAATTCGTTAACTCATACATTACCAGGTCACGACTGTGAGATATTTCCCCTCCCCTTTTTATACCTCAGTCGTGGCATGATATCTTCATGTGAGTGTTCATCTGCTCTATGTGGAATGGAGAGAGAGCCACTGGAATAAGAGGAGCTGCGGAAAACAATTTTTTTTTTTTTTGAAAAACAGTAAAAGTAAGGAAACAAGCGGCAGTGACGTGGAGGAGCCTAAAGTGCGCATATTCCCTCATGCGGTCGGCACCTCTCATAATTGCTACCAATGGTGTGTTCTCCTTCGTATCGGTGTTATTTCAGATAGCGGGATAATCACATGGAATAAAACTGAACAGCAAGCAGTGAAGTGAAGGGGAGGGGAGGCGTTGGTAAAGAAACGTGTTTTAATGACAGGTGCGGGTAGGGAAGTGACAATTTTCCAAACATAAATGCTGATTGCAATATATTCCTCCTTTTCCCCATACACGAAAAAGGTTACTAAGGGAAAACGAAAAAAGAAAAAGAAGGATGAAGCACAATCTTACGGGAAGTAGTTACTCATCTTCTGCGTGTCCGCGTATTTGGAAAGCATATTAAAGCAACAGGTATGTGTAAGGGTGTTTTTTTTTTTTTCGTATGTTCGTGAAGCGAATGGAAACGTGATGATGTTCACCTTATCTTCAGTTCGTTAGTAAGAGAGGGGAAGGGAAGCATCCGCTTCTATTTTCTGCTCCTCTTTTTCCCTTTTCATATATATATATATATTTATTATTATTATTATTTTTTTTTTTTTATTATCGTTATCTTCTTTCTGTGTTTGTTGTTGTGACCATTCCGAAGGCTGGCGGTGCAACCTCGTCCTTTTCCCCCCTCCCCCCCCCCACGTCATACCTCTGGATACAAAACGTTTTCCAATTTAGAAAAGAATTATTGTGTGGACGCCACGTCATCCTCCAGCTTTTTCTTTTTTCCTCCTCTACAGACTCTTCTTTCGGACCATATGACTGTTACCGGCAACTACCAACTTTAAAAAAATATGTGCGGACGACTACGTTAGTTCTTTCGTAGTTTGACGAGTTTTTCTTTTTACCTTTTTTTTTTTGTTGCGGTGGATGTTTATCTCACTCTGCCAATGTGTAGTACTTTTGAGTTAAGCGGAGGACTTCAGACAGCGACATAATACCGCTGCGCTTGTGTCTGTATGTTTGATTAAGAAAATACAAGTAAAAGGTTGTTTGTATTTTTGTCTTCGTGCGCATGCGTTATGCACTGTTCTTTTATTCTTTCCTTCTGTCCTCTTTGCTTTGTATGCTTCTTTTTTTATTTTCTGCTGATCGCCATTGGGAGCCCACGCGCTTTAACGAAGGGAATATATATATATATATATATATTTGGTGGGGAGTAAAGGGAGCTCAAAAGGGAAGTGACCGCATCGCCACCCGCTTTGTATTTCTTTTTGTTGGTCAGACTCCAGTAACAGGGAAGGAACCGATAAAAGTAACAGACCTAACTGCTATAACAATTACTCAGTTAAGCAAGGGGGGGGAAGCATTAGAAAGGTGTTTTATCTCACACGTCCAACGCCTCGCTGCACGGCGGTTCGAATATGTCATCTTTAATGTCGGCAAATAATAGTGGTCTCTTCTTCGCTATGGCACTGACCACCAACCAAACCTTCTTTCTAACGTACCACATGGGCAGCTACGCTAATAACGCCGTCATGCTTAGCAGCCGGAAACCTATGTTGATGAGAGACGTATTCTTGACGAAATCTTCAAGTTTCTTCCCTAACCCCCTTTCGTGCGTTTATGTTCACAGTCCGTTGGATGCTGTGTTAAACAGTTTATTAGCATGGTTTTTAGTGAGACCAATTATCGAAATCATTGGTTGGAGGTCCGGAGTGGCGATATACTTCGGTTCAGGTTTCTTCAGCAGTTTCGCTTACATATTCAGTAGCCAACTCGGTACAGGGAGGACGAACACACCGTTTGATTGTGCAGACACGTCAAATGGTGCCTTTTCGGGTTTTGCGACCCTCAGCCTCGTATTGCCAAAATGTTATATACCAACAAGCAAGCGCATCCCTACAAGCTACCTTGGTGTCCCATACCTCATCAAATGCTTCTACGACGAATACGTTGCTCCCCATTACGTTGACAAAAGAGAAAAGGGTGCTATCGAGCTGCGAAACTGGGGATTTGTTGGGGGAGTATTCTTCGTAATGATCTATACGTCATTGGTACTTCGAACTAAACATGATATGACAACAATGAGGACATTTTGGCGCAACATGGGCATTACTACGCAAAAAAAATAATGCAGAACACACATACTGTGTAACAACAACTTTTATTTTACTTACAAAAAAAACTCACATTCCCTACTCTGCAAGGAACGAAAAAAAATACCATAATTTTCAACGACAATTAAACATCACCGTCAAACTGTTTTACCAAACCGCAATGCACTCTTGTAAACGAACACACAGGTAGGCTAGGCGAGGTTTTTCACAAAAGGAATATATATATATATATATATATATATATATAAGGCTACGCCTAAATCCCTTTGACCTCATGGGTTGCCAACGTATGGGGACCTATCCCATTGCGGGTGTGGAAGATGTGCGCCGTGCTGTCGTTTTGGAGGTGAACGATTTTTGTATTTCTGTGAAGCTGCCTCCTGCAAGTGAATTAAGGAAAGATTCCCGGTATGGCATTAACCTTGATGCCCAGGTTGTCGGTTTCAATGCAAGGCGCGTTCGCGACGAATATGAGCTTGCCTTTCGTATGTACCTTACTGGAAACGATCTTGAGAAGTACGCCCGGAGGTGCACGGTTGGGTACCTTTTTCTTCCATCCGGTGAGGAGCATTACCTCGGCCCGATAATATTTGGTAGTGACTCGGTGTGCTCGGCCATGCTTGTGGGGGAAGTGCCATCAAATGTAGAGGTGTGCTTTGAGTGCCTTTCTCTTCCCAGAGGTATGACGGCTCTGATGCCTGCCTGCTTTCGCCTTGCAGAGATCATGGCGACCATTCTTGATGCTGACGTGCACAATGCATCAGTGGCCTCCTCGCATATGCAAAACTTGGTGAAACTGTTCCCTTCTTATGGTGACTGCATGATGCAGTTTGATAACTGGACCAAATTTGTGGAGTGCGCGGAAGCTCAACTGGGACTGTGGTGCACAAGAAGATACACCGAAGACGAAATCAAAAAATATGGATTTCGTAATGTTGCACATTATGAGGAGCCACGTCTTGTCTCAAAACGATTTATTTACGACTATGTTGATGGGGATGTTGGGAAAGATGCGTTGCATCATGAAAAGTTTGAGGAGTTGAAGAAGCTTGTTGCCGCTGCATTGAACTCTTGCACTGACTGCCGGCGTCCTTCTCATCTGTGTAAGAAACACCTCACGGAGATATCAAGCATGCCTTGCGTTCTCCAGCTGAATCCCCCAAACTACTTGGCACCCGTGACTGCTGAGGGAATCGTCTGGAGGATTGTTCTCCAAGACCCCCTCCATCCCATCCGTGTTGTCTGGGAACGCAAAGTCACGCGGGTTCCAGATTTTCGCTAATCCCAAATGCTTCCGTACGGCATTCATTATTTTACACCATCATGTAAGCTGTCAGGCAGCAATAGGGTCCTTAACACAATACATTTCCCTCCTCTTTCGCGTTTGACTTTCAATTCCTCAATGTTTTTGGTTGTCGCTGTTCTGTTTTTAACATTTTGCATGACTAATGTCTTTTGTTCATGTTTGTTCGTTTCCCTCTACGTCTGCTTTTGATGTTCCGTTATTTTACTTTTACGTTTGCTTTTTTTTTTTTTTACTGTTTGCTCCACCCCGTACTCCTTACGATTGGTAACATCCTGATTCAAATGTCGGCTGCAGGTGATAGGGGAGCGAGCTTATGAAGACGTGGAAGTACTGCTTCTCCGTCATTTTCCCATCTTTTGTGTTTCAGCTCTTGTATGCGCCACCGAAGCACATTGTTAGATGCTACACATGTGCATGTAGAAGGACTTCCTTTTACGCACCTTTCTTTTTCTTTTCCATAATTATACTTTTGTGCTGTCTCCTACTGCTTTTCTTACCTTATGTTTTTTTTTTACTCTTTGGTTACACACTCGTTACTTATCTTTTCCTTATATCCTTCCTAACATTCTGGTGCTCCCATGTTTTTCCTCTTCTTTCCTGTGCGGTGGGCCCAGTTGCTGCGTCTATCCACTGCATTGCTAACCACTATCCACTCTCCCGTGCACTTATTATGTTGTTTTCTCTTTTTTACTTTACTGAGCGCAACCGAATTGTGGGGGACATAGTAGAAGGCAAGACCACTTGACCGCCCTAAGTGCGATGCCTGGGCGCAGAGGGAAGCAGCGTGTGAAGCGGAAGAAGTCGAAACGTCAGAGGCCTTCCGGGATGGAGCGTGTGCTTATTGAAAGCATACACGTGCGGAAGCATAAGGAGCGTGACATTCTGAAGCATCACATCCCCCCTTCAGTAAAACCGAGAGTGAAGAAAGTGTCGTTGGATGCGACATTGCCCATGTTTAATGCCGTCTCTAAAAACGCCAACCGGAGTACCTCTTCAGTGACCATGGCGAAGGGAACCAAATCGAACGGTGCTGTGGTAGGATGCTGAAGTTCCAACTGTTAGTGCACATGCGCGCTGTGTGGTAAACCCCTGCAAACTATTATACGCGGTTGCGTTGGGAGTACGACTCGTGCATGCGTGTGTGTAATTATTGGGGCTAGTGCTTTGAAACGTACTATTGACAGGGCACCTTTACTGTGGAGATGTGCGAGGTGGACGTAATGTAGGTAAGGGTTATCGAGGTGTGCCTCATCACTGTGATGCCTCTGTCAACAGGTCCCTGCGTTCGTGGCCGCATGGTGTATGAGTTGCTTCCTACTGTGTCGTGGGGAACTGTCAGCCACACCCTCTGAATTCTCAGCGTGACCTCTGCACCTTTATTACGCCTGGGTGGGCCAGCTCTCTCTTCCCCCCGGGTCATGCATGGTGATATCTCTCCTGGCTCCGCATCCACTGCTAGTAGATGGTGGCGCCTTTAACGTTTGTATACCTCAGTGGTTCTCCTGTTTCAGCGCTTGGTACCGTCCTCCAGTTTCCCAGGAGTGAAGCCCACTATGGGTGTGCCAGTGATTCGTGTCTTTTCTCTCTTTTCTGTCTCGCAACACTTTTGTGTAGTTAGCCCGCCACACTTGACCTTTGTTGAGGAAGGGGAGTGGGGAAACGAACCCACAGCGGATTAGACGAGACAACGGATGAGTAGAGATGCGACACCCTACGAGGGCGAGGGTGATGATGACGATTATGACGGGGCAATGAGGTGTATTCTCGTGGAAAAGATACGGCGACACCGTGCTCTCGAGCGTGAGGGAAGCGTTAGGGTTATAACACGGAAAGGTGTGCCACCCCCGACACTAGGGGAGCTGTGCGCGATAGCTGACAGGCGGTCGAGACATGAAGACCTGTTGAGGTTGCAGCGGCGTCTGGATGGGGTAGAGAGACGGATGGGGTTGTGGCGTGACTATCTTTCCTACGAGCCCCCACCCTTTATGTCCTCCAGCGTTCCTGCTAACGCTTCTGAGACTGGAATCCTTGAGGGACGCGCAGCACTTCTTTCACCACTTTCCACACTGTTTCGCATTTTGCTCCGCGAGAATCGCGCGCGGGAGAGGCTACGGTTGCTGCGAGCGCGGCCCCCCCTCCCCAAGTCGCAAACGCCATCGCTGGCTAGTGCTCGACGGATGTCATTGGAGGTGGCTCGTTTTGTGGGAGACGATATATTTGTTCCCCCTGGGGATGGGTGCCGTTCTGCAATAACTTCCGAGCAGTTGCTTGTAACACCCGCGTATGAGGTCGAGCGCCTCCGAAACCCGCTGGTGTTCTTGGCTCGCGAGTACCGTATGGAGCGACTCCCTGAATTCTCGCTAAACCCAGCAAAGTCTCCGGATACTGGTCACAGCTCTGTGGTGAGGAAGGATTGCGGTGCCTCGTCTGCAGTTACATTATCAGACTTCCGCCAGCCACCTGTGATGTTAGAGGCATTTAATATACCTTGCGGCATTTACGATGTGGGTCGTAGAGTCCACCTCATTCAGGGGTATGAGCCGCTGTACAGCAGTGATGGGCTTGGGTCTCTTGACTCTCTTAGTAAGGCCGTGAAGTGTAGGCGGGATGGACCGCAACGGGGCGATACTGCCTTCATTGACGGACGGCTGTCTCAAAGTTTGTGGTGTTCTGGGACTCCAGCGAAACTACGAGGGCCGCTCCAGGAGGACTCGCTAAGCGGAAGCGACGACGACGAGGTCTCCCCAGCCTTCTGCGCGGATGTCTCATGGCTTCCCAAGTTCCCCGAGTAACAAGATTGCGATAGTGAGGGAATAGTAGAGGATATTCTCTTACTGTGCACTGGGTGTATCATTCTGTCACCCGATGTAATGTAATATATGGCGCAAAAGAATGTGCTTTTTGGTGAAGTGGATGCCTCCGGCACTGTTTCATTCGAATGGCTGCGTTTATTTTCTGTGTTGTCACTGCTCCGTCAACCTCTTGCACGCATCTGAGAACCCACTTGTTGATGCCTCTTTTCCCTTTACTTTCGTGTGCTCCCACCCTACGGCCCCGTGTCACGTGACGCAGTTTTCACCGCCGACGATGGTTAGCGAGAGGACCGTCTCTGGTGGTTGGAAACCTGATAGTTCGGCACCTGTGTGTGACAGCTGCGATGTCACGTTCACTGTTTACAGGAGACGCCACCACTGTCGTTGTTGCGGCGGCGTGTTTTGCAATTCATGCTCGAATACGTATGTGAGCATCCCAGCATTGCATGAAATGAAACCACAGCGCGTGTGCCGCGCCTGTGCAACCGCGTTGTCTGGTGCCACAGATGCCTCTGCCACTGCCGGTTCGGCGGCAACCGACCCCGTGTCCGGCGGTTCCTTTCCCTCGATTGCGGAAGAGGAGGAGGAGGGGGGTGATGGCATTGTGTCTTCGGGCAGTAGTCGCCTCGACGACGATAGCGGTGATGTTGACGACAGTTCGTCTCATAGTGGGGACGTTTCGTCTGCCGTCGCGGCTGTGTATTCTTCCGTTGAGGAGGGACCACGCACCAGTAGCATGACCTTCATTGCGGCTTTGCAAGAGAATCTCAGACACTCGGATGATCCGGGTGTCGTGACAATCCTTATGTATGCTTCGGCGACGAGGCAGCAACTAATTCTTGTTACTGTGAGTGATGGAGAAACAATGTCGATGCTTGCAGAGCGACTAGCTGACACCTACCTCCGACTGGAGAACGGACCGTTCAAGGCCGCAAGTCTTACCGACCGGGAGAATGCGCTGAAGAGGTTGCGCTTCTTTAGTGAATCAGCTGCTGTGGATAACGGCGCTCAGGCAGTGTCCGTGGCGCTGCAGCATCGGCGCCTGGTTTTGGCCGGTTGCTCGCTTTCCGAACTGCAGTGTCAGAGCGCGAAACCCCTCGTCCATGATTTTTTCTGCAGTAACATCAGTGCAGGGGAGTGTGGGGAGTGGGAATGAAGAAAGTGACTTTGTGCAATTATCGTTGCTGCAAATCACCCTTTTTAAGGTCTGCGTATGGACTATGCGTATTCCCAGGTTGGGTATGTAGTTACTTGAAGGAGGGTAAACCCGTCTTCTAACCTAACCGGTGCCTTCCTTGCCGCATTCCGGCTTCTGGCGCCATCAGTCGCTGCTTGGTTTCATTTCCAACCACTCAATGACTCATGGGGGATCTCTTTTACTTCACCTTTTTCCCCTCCTCACACTGTCGATGTGACAGTGTCTTTTCAGTGTTCTGCGTAATCCCTTGTTCATTTTCCTTTTCCCTCTTTGCTGCTAGAAGTTGCGCATTATTTGCGTTGTTGTGGTGCCAGTAGCACGTGTGTACTGATACACGCTCCTTTATGTGCGTGTGTGCGAATGCGAGTAGGTACTGTGTTCTCTCCTCCTTTCTCGTACAACAAATTGTATAACCGCAATGCACTCTTGTAAACGAACACACAGGTAGGCTAGGCGAGGTTTTTCACAAAAGGAATATATATATATATATATATATATATAAGGCTACGCCTAAATCCCTTTGACCTCATGGGTTGCCAACGTATGGGGACCTATCCCATTGTGGGTGTGGAAGATGTGCGCCGTGCTGTCGTTTTGGAGGTGAACGATTTTTGTATTTCTGTGAAGCTGCCTCCTGCAAGTGAATTAAGGAAAGATTCCCGGTATGGCATTAACCTTGATGCCCAGGTTGTCGGTTTCAATGCAAGGCGCGTTCGCGACGAATATGAGCTTGCCTTTCGTATGTACCTTACTGGAAACGATCTTGAGAAGTACGCCCGGAGGTGCACGGTTGGGTACCTTTTTCTTCCATCCGGTGAGGAGCATTACCTCGGCCCGATAATATTTGGTAGTGACTCGGTGTGCTCGGCCATGCTTGTGGGGGAAGTGCCATCAAATGTAGAGGTGTGCTTTGAGTGCCTTTCTCTTCCCAGAGGTATGACGGCTCTGATGCCTGCCTGCTTTCGCCTTGCAGAGATCATGGCGACCATTCTTGATGCTGACGTGCACAATGCATCAGTGGCCTCCTCGCATATGCAAAACTTGGTGAAACTGTTCCCTTCTTATGGTGACTGCATGATGCAGTTTGATAACTGGACCAAATTTGTGGAGTGCGCGGAAGCTCAACTGGGACTGTGGTGCACAAGAAGATACACCGAAGACGAAATCAAAAAATATGGATTTCGTAATGTTGCACATTATGAGGAGCCACGTCTTGTCTCAAAACGATTTATTTACGACTATGTTGATGGGGATGTTGGGAAAGATGCGTTGCATCATGAAAAGTTTGAGGAGTTGAAGAAGCTTGTTGCCGCTGCATTGAACTCTTGCACTGACTGCCGGCGTCCTTCTCATCTGTGTAAGAAACACCTCACGGAGATATCAAGCATGCCTTGCGTTCTCCAGCTGAATCCCCCAAACTACTTGGCACCCGTGACTGCTGAGGGAATCGTCTGGAGGATTGTTCTCCAAGACCCCCTCCATCCCATCCGTGTTGTCTGGGAACGCAAAGTCACGCGGGTTCCAGATTTTCGCTAATCCCAAATGCTTCCGTACGGCATTCATTATTTTACACCATCATGTAAGCTGTCAGGCAGCAATAGGGTCCTTAACACAATACATTTCCCTCCTCTTTCGCGTTTGACTTTCAATTCCTCAATGTTTTTGGTTGTCGCTGTTCTGTTTTTAACATTTTGCATGACTAATGTCTTTTGTTCATGTTTGTTCGTTTCCCTCTACGTCTGCTTTTGATGTTCCGTTATTTTACTTTTACGTTTGCTTTTTTTTTTTTTTTACTGTTTGCTCCACCCCGTACTCCTTACGATTGGTAACATCCTGATTCAAATGTCGGCTGCAGGTGATAGGGGAGCGAGCTTATGAAGACGTGGAAGTACTGCTTCTCCGTCATTTTCCCATCTTTTGTGTTTCAGCTCTTGTATGCGCCACCGAAGCACATTGTTAGATGCTACACATGTGCATGTAGAAGGACTTCCTTTTACGCACCTTTCTTTTTCTTTTCCATAATTATACTTTTGTGCTGTCTCCTACTGCTTTTCTTACCTTATGTATTTTTTTTACTCTTTGGTTACACACTCGTTACTTATCTTTTCCTTATATCCTTCCTAACATTCTGGTGCTCCCATGGTTTTCCTCTTCTTTCCTGTGCGGTGGGCCCAGTTGCTGCGTCTATCCACTGCATTGCTAACCACTATCCACTCTCCCGTGCACTTATTATGTTGTTTTCTCTTTTTTACTTTACTGAGCGCAACCGAATTGTGGGGGACATAGTAGAAGGCAAGACCACTTGACCGCCCTAAGTGCGATGCCTGGGCGCAGAGGGAAGCAGCGTGTGAAGCGGAAGAAGTCGAAACGTCAGAGGCCTTCCGGGATGGAGCGTGTGCTTATTGAAAGCATACACGTGCGGAAGCATAAGGAGCGTGACATTCTGAAGCATCACATCCCCCCTTCAGTAAAACCGAGAGTGAAGAAAGTGTCGTTGGATGCGACATTGCCCATGTTTAATGCCGTCTCTAAAAACGCCAACCGGAGTACCTCTTCAGTGACCATGGCGAAGGGAACCAAATCGAACGGTGCTGTGGTAGGATGCTGAAGTTCCAACTGTTAGTGCACATGCGCGCTGTGTGGTAAACCCCTGCAAACTATTATACGCGGTTGCGTTGGGAGTACGACTCGTGCATGCGTGTGTGTAATTATTGGGGCTAGTGCTTTGAAACGTACTATTGACAGGGCACCTTTACTGTGGAGATGTGCGAGGTGGACGTAATGTAGGTAAGGGTTATCGAGGTGTGCCTCATCACTGTGATGCCTCTGTCAACAGGTCCCTGCGTTCGTGGCCGCATGGTGTATGAGTTGCTTCCTACTGTGTCGTGGGGAACTGTCAGCCACACCCTCTGAATTCTCAGCGTGACCTCTGCACCTTTATTACGCCTGGGTGGGCCAGCTCTCTCTTCCCCCCGGGTCATGCATGGTGATATCTCTCCTGGCTCCGCATCCACTGCTAGTAGATGGTGGCGCCTTTAACGTTTGTATACCTCAGTGGTTCTCCTGTTTCAGCGCTTGGTACCGTCCTCCAGTTTCCCAGGAGTGAAGCCCACTATGGGTGTGCCAGTGATTCGTGTCTTTTCTCTCTTTTCTGTCTCGCAACACTTTTGTGTAGTTAGCCCGCCACACTTGACCTTTGTTGAGGAAGGGGAGTGGGGAAACGAACCCACAGCGGATTAGACGAGACAACGGATGAGTAGAGATGCGACACCCTACGAGGGCGAGGGTGATGATGACGATTATGACGGGGCAATGAGGTG